>NW_005434552.1:135807-149874 GCF_000315625.1 Guillardia theta CCMP2712
ACAGACCTGCTTTCCATATCACCTTCTTCAATCCCTTTCCTCTCCTCCCTCCTGCTCGTTCGTCTCCGCCTCTCCTTCTCCTTCTGTTCCCCCCTCTCTCTCCACCTCCATCATACTTCTCCTCCTCCCATCCTCTGTCCCCCCTCTCTCTCCCTCCTCCTCCTCCTCCTCCTCTTCCTCTTCCTCGCTCGTTCTTACCGCCTATTGGAGACTTGTCGCTCCCAGTCACAAACTTGAGTAACAATTTCTTATGCTCTAGGTCCCACTCGCGCACAATCTGCATCAGAATCAGACCTTTCAACTCTCCTGCTCCTGCTGCTCCTGCTGGTCCTGCTCCTGCTCCTGCTCCTGCTCCTGCTCCTGCTCCTGCTCCTGCTCCTGCTCCTGCTCCAGCTCCTGCTCCTGCTCCTGCTCCTGCTCCAGCACCTCCTCAATCTGCTCCTGCTCCTGCTCCTGCTCCTGCTCCTGCACCAGCTCCAGCTCCAGCTGCTCCTGCTGCTCCTGCTGCTCCGTTCTCGTCCTTAACTCTGCTCTCATTCTCTCTCAATTTCCTTCTCCTCCTCTTCAACTTCTTTCCCTTCCTCTTCTCCACTCTCTCGCGTTTACCTGCCAGAACCATTCAACGGCTTGACTGCTCGCGCTATACCCGCCCGCGTATGTCGCTGCCTCCTCCAGCCCTTTGAAGTCAAGATTTGGAGACCCGCAAACCAGCACCTGCATGAACAACTTTCACTCCTCCTGCTCCTGCTCCTGCTCCTGCTCCTGCTCCTGCTCCTGCTCCTGCTCCTGCTCCTGCTCCTGCTCCTGCTCCTGCTCCTTTTCCTCCTCCCACCCCTCCTCCTCCTCCTCCTCCTCACAGCGGCAGCAATTGGTACTTTCTCGTTCCCTCCTGTCCCCTCCTCATGACCCTTCTGCCTTCTTCCTCGCTCCCTACGTTTCTCTCCCTTCCATTTTCTCACCTCCAGCTCTCGCGGGCTGAGCAGCTTTAGAATCCCCTCCTGCTCGAACATGAAGAGAAACCCCTCCTTGAAGGGCTCGAACTGCGAGCTGACAGAGGAGGACAGGAGGTACTCAACGTATCGCTGCACGTACTCCCTCCTGTTGCTGTTTGTTACCTCCACGTCTCCTCCTCCCTCCTTCAGCTCCACCACCCTTCTCTCCCCGAACGACTCGATCGCTGCCTGGAACGTCAGGCAGAAGACGTCCTGCACGTCCCCCGGCCCCGAGTACTCGAGGAGGGCGAGGAGGCCGCGGGAGGTCTCAGGACTGAGATCGGCAACGTCCTGGTGGTTGAGGGGGAGGGAGAGAAGCTTTTTCCATAGCACGAGAGGCAGCTGAAGGTCAAGGAGCACGTGGTTGTAGACGGCAAGTCCCAGCAGCAACCCCACCAGCATGAACTCCTGGGAGGACTCGAGGGAGGAGGGGTTGAACCAGAGGACCCTCGTCTCCTCCTGCTGGAGGAACATACCGAAGGAGGGATCGAAGAGCTGCTGAACTATGAGCGCGAAGAACTCCTTCTTCAGCCCCCCCTCGTCAACTCCCTCCTCCCCTATGAACACAACCTTGAGCGGCTTGAACAAGTCGCTCTTCCTCTGCCGGCAGAGCTCGTCTAGCGCATCTTGCAACAGGTGAGATCGACGCAGTCGGATGATGCAGAAGGCAGGATGCGACGGGGGGATGCCGCTGCTGCTGGGAGGAGGGAGGGAGTACCCGTCCTCTGCCTTCGCTGCATGAGCCCTCTTGCTCCACAGCAGCCCTCCTACCGTCGCCTCCTCCTGCTGGACCAGCGAGCTTGTTGCGATACCTATGATCTGCTGCTGCTGCTGCCGGTAGCTAGCCTCCACCTGCAGCAGCTTTGACTTTGCCTCGTCGTTGAGCAGGAAGGAGAAGCGGCAGAAGCTGAAGTTTGCGCGCCAAAAGTCGTAGGAGGCGACGGGGCCAGGCAGCAGCTGCTGGGCCCTCCTCCACGAGATATAGTCAAAGTTCCAGTCGATGTGCTCCGAGATGAACTGGTTGTAGAACTTCCGCGCATCCAAACTTGGCGAGTCGACAGCCTTGAGGGCGTTTGCCTTGTACGCCAACTCCAGTACGACGATGACGTCCTGGAGGGGCGGGGAAACTTGTTTGATCGCCTCGATCTCCTTGCTGAGAAAGTTGTTGAGGGGGGAGACGATCCTCGCGCCTAAGATATCGAGCGGACTGCGAGACCACCAAGACACGATCTGCTTCCTCCGTTAGCTCCTCCCGTCACCTGCTCCCGTGAACTCCTCTTCCCGTTAGCTCCTTCTCCGCTCCTCTTCCTCTCGTCACTTTTCTCGTCCCTGTGCTGCCCTTCATGCTGCTCATCCTTGACTTCGGCGCCTCTCCATCCCTCTCGTTCTTCTCTCCCTCACTCTCTTTCCTACCCCCATTCTCTTCTCCCCTCCGCCTCTCCTCCCCTCCGCCTCTCCTCCCCTCTGCCTCTCTTCCACACTTTCTCTCCCTGTACCTGCTGCATCGTTGCATCATCGAAGCCAGCGATCACTTTGCAGACAAGTAGAATGAGGTTCCCTCCAAACCTCTCGTTGCACATCACCTGAGCAAATTCAGCTGCTCCCCCCTCTGCTGCTCCTTTTCATACTCTTCTTCCTCTCCTTCCCAACCTTCTCCCTCTGCCACTGCCTCTGCCTCTGCCTCTGCCTCTGCCTCTGCCTCTGCCTCTGCCTTTGCCCCTTCTCCCTCCTCCCAACTCACAGGGTTTTGAGCCAGCAGGATCGCAGCTTTCGCCATGGCGGTGCAGGCCTGAGCGTTGAGTTTCTTTCTCTGCTCGAGCATCTCGTTGAGCAAACTGCTCGTCGCGTCCACCAGGCTCGGCAGGTTCATCGCGCCCAGCGCCTGAATCAGCTCCACGTAGACCAGCTCGACTCCGAGGAAGTCGATCCCCTCCCCTCCGCTTCTTGCGAAGACAGCGTTGAGGGCGGAGGAGGAGGAGAAGAGAACCTTAGTCTGGTTGATGAGCTCCGGCACCTGAGAGCTGATCTCAAATAGTATATTTCAAGCCTGCGACTCTCGCTGCAGCCTTTCTCTCCTTTCTGACCATCCTGTCCTGACCTGTCCTGACCTGACCTGACCTGACCTGTCCTGTCCTGTCCTCATCCTCTCCTCTTCCCCTCTCGCTTCTTTCACATCTTTTTCAACATTTTTCACGAGTATCAACAACTTACAGCAGTCGATCTCGTTCTTGACTCGGCAATCAGTTTTTGCAGTTGACGAACAGCAACAGAACCAAGAAGAGCTGTAAGCGAATCGTTCAGTCCCCCTCCTACGCATGAAGTCCTCTTTTGCCTCCTCTTGCTCCTCCTCTTGCTCCTCTTCTTCTATTTCTCCTCCCCCTCCTGCTCCTGCTCCTGCTCCTCCATCTCCCCTTGGTATGCCCGTCTCCTTACCGTAGTGATGCATCCTGTGAGTGAAGAGCTCCTGATATGCTCCGATTGTGACCCCGCTGGTCTGACCTCCTGCTGCCAGCAACTGAACCTGAAGGGCGCGGATCAGGCGATGATGTGGAGAGCAAGATGGAACAAGAAGAGCAGGCATTCGACGAGCACCAGGGGAAGAGTAGCTCCAAGACTGGGGAGAAGGAGAGCAGAGCACCAAGAAGACCGACGAGGCGAGAAGGAAGGAGGGAGGGAGGGAGGGAGGGAGGGAGAAGAAGAGGGCAAGGAGAGAGGCAGGGAGGCAGGAGGAGGAGGAGGAGGAGGAGGAGGAGGAGGAGGAGGAGGAGGACTCACCTGCAGGAAGCTTGAGTTCAAGGCCTTGGCGGCGACGGGGCTGAAGGGCATGCGAGCAAGGTGTTGCTCCTTGAGGTCAGCCGAGATCTCAACGGGCGTCAGCGCCTCCTGGTGGTCGCTCCCCAAGAACAGCTGCCCGTACTCGTTGGACCCGCACACAAACAGGACGCCGCTCGAGTCACGGAAGAGCGTGTGCTCGTAGCCGCAGGAGACTTCTGATATCTCCTGCTCCTCCAGCCTTTCTACCCTCCTTGGACGATGTTCGTCCCTCCTGCTCCCGTGTCCGAGCTGGCCCTTGCTCCCCATGCCGCAGCTGTAAACCTTGAGGTCGCTGCAGAGGAAGACGGAGTGGTTCCCCCCGCACGCCACTAGCTTCACGTTGCTGAGCGAGCTGACCTTCTGCGGGGTCCAGCTGATGTCCTCCTTCTCGTTCGAGTGCATCCACTCGATTGCCGCGTCCACCCCGACGTTGTTGCTAGCCATGAGCGCGCCCTCCGCCTTCTCCTGCGCATACCCCATCTCCAACAGAGTCGACAGCATCGCCTGGTTGATCTCCGCCATGGATATCTCCCCTCTTCCTCCCTCCGCTCTCAGCCCGAGCTGCCCGTGCTTGTTCAGCCCCCACATGTGCGCTTCTCCTGTGCTCACTACAGCAGCACTATGATTCTCCCCAGCTGCGATCTGCACGACAGGAAGCGACCATAGCGCGCCGATCACTCGGGGAGTGCAGCAGTCCTCCCCGTCCCCGTGCCCGAGGGCCCCGTAGGCCGCCAGCCCGCACGAGAGGACTTGGGATGTGCTGGTAAGGATGAGGGTATGCGACTCTCCGCACGCTACCTGCATCACGTAATGCTCTCTGAGCGATCGGATCAGCCGCGGGACCTGGGAGGAGCGGAAGGTATCGTGCCCGCACTGTCCTCTGTCAGAGTTCCCCCAGGTCACCAGCTCGCCGTCCTTGGTGATGAGCGCAGAGTGCTGTCCTCCGCATGCCACGTCCACCGCCGCCATGGACCTGATGGACAGGTCGTTGTCGAGGTTGACGCGGATGGGGAGGAGGACGTAGCTTTCCACCTCCTTCCTCACGTTGCACTGGCCGCAGTCGTTGAGCCCGAAGCAGAAGGCCTGCAAGGTTGACGTCCGTCAGCAGCAGCAGCGAGCACAGATCCTCTCTTCCCCCTACCTCTCCATCTGCTGTCGAGCACAGGACGTGATTCCCTACGGCCATCCTCGTTATCCTCTTCGCTCCCGCCCCTCCCAGCGAGACAGGTACGGGCACCATGCTGTCCTTGTTTGTCCCCGTGCCTAGTTGACCGAAAGATCCGTTGCCGACGAGCCAAGCGCTGATGGCCTGATTCAAGGAGGAGGGCTTCGTGATCTGGAGCGCCCTGAACCTTTTGAGCCGGTCCCTCGAAATCTCTTCTACCTCCATCGTGTCTGCTTCACTCCCTCCTCCTCCTCCTCCTCCTCCTCCTCCTCCTCCTCCTCCTCCTCCTCCTCCTCCTCCCTCTGCCGACGTACAAGCTGTGTCGTTGACCTCGCTTGTGAACTCTGGGATTATTCTCTCCTCTTCTTCCTCCATCTCTTCTTCTCAGTACATCTGAGCCTGCTCAAAGACTTAGGAGGATCAGCAAGCGCATGCCCAGAAAGAACCTCCCCTTGAAAGACCTCACCCCTGCTGCAGAACATCGCCCCTCTTCCTCTCTCCTCTCTTTCTTCTCTTGTATGCTCTAAACTTGAAGCAAACCCAGCTGGCTCATACATTCCTGCGATCGGACTTTCGGCCAACTCTCTCCTTATGCCTCGTCTCGTCTCGTCTCGTCTCGTCTCGTCTCGTCTCGTCTCGTCTCGTCTCGTCTCGTCTCGTCTCGTCTCGTCTCGTCTCGTCTCGTCTCGTCTCGTCTCGTCTGCTCGGATCTGACCAGACAAGACCAGACCAGACAAGATCTGACCTGACCTGATCTGATCTGATCTGATCTGATCTGATCTGATCTGATCTGATCTCGTCTCATCTACTTCTCTTCTACTTGCTTTCCTCTTCTCTTCTCTTTCCTTCGCTTCATTCTTTCTTCGTTTCAGGCCATTTCACGTAGAATCCACAGGTTCAGTTCCGAACCTTCTGGATTTTGCGACCAATTTTCGAAGGTAGTACTTTCATCTGACTATTTCAAACATTTTGTTCAAAAATATCATTCTGAAGATTCTCATTGTGAAACAAAACAATTAGTTTTAGTAATATTTTGAAATTATGAAAAATGAGATATTCGCTTATAGCAGGGGCACTTCCTAGGAAACTGTGGGGGCGGTAGAGGGTGGGGTCCCTATGTCTTAAAGAGTAGGGACTGAGTGGGGAGGAGGTCCACATTTACGAGCGGGGAAGAGGGCACATCGAGAAGGCGCAAGATGGCGTGGCGGTGGGGCGAGAAGAGGGCGGTACATGCTGCGATGCAGGCTGGAATCCTCCTCCTCCCTCCTGCTCCTGCTCCTCCCTCCTGCTCTAGATCGTATCATGCTTCCTCCCTCACTCCCCCTCTTCTCCGATGCCCGGTCCTGTCAAGTCGTCCACCGTGCCAACACAGGATCCGGCAGCATCCCCCGTCGACGCGAGGATCGGGGTCATGGTGGGGAGCAAGTGAAGGGTCTCGAGGCATGTCCAGTCAAGACGCGGCTGACAATCACCCGATGAAGTACAAGCCCAGAGACGAGGCATGCTTCCCCTCTCTCTTGGGTTGAGCTGACCAGACTCTTTCATTGGGCAGGAATTCATGCCTCTAACGGAGGAGCAGAAAACCTTCGAGCTCTGGAATCGTCTTCACATGCCGTACTCGAGATACTTTCTCCCTGCTCTCAAGCCCATCTACTCTGCCGTCGCTTCCAAGGCCGCCTCTCTCATGCAGGTCTTGCCCTGCCCTCTGCCCCCACCGGTTGACCAGCTGGCAGGATACGGAGTTACCTAAGATCTTAGACATCGGATCGAGTGTAGGAGAACCTTCTCTGGTGAGGATGTTCAAAGAGATTTCCTGTCCTCTCCTCCAACGCCGCTGCCTCTCCTCCTCTCCTCTCCTCTCCTCTCCTCTCCTCTCCTCTTCTTCCCTCTCCTCTCATCCACTCCTTCCTTCTCCCTCCCCTCCTCTCCTCTTCCCATGTTTCTTCCGTCTTTAACCTGCCTGTTTGTTTCTCTCACGCTCTTCTTGCAGTCCATCGCAAAGATGCTGCAAGACAGCACCGTCCTGTCGACAGATATCTCAGCGAGAAGCGGTCTGCTCTCGAAAAAGGGCGGGGGGGCGGCGGGGGGTAGGACTGTTGGTGGATGATGATGATGATGATCATGAGCATGAGTATGTGGATGAGGATGAGGATGATGGTGATGCTGATGCTGATGCTGATGCTGCTGCTGCTGCTGCTGCTGATGATGATGATGATGATGATGATGATGAGGAGGAGGATGGGGAGGAAGAGGAGGACGAGGACGAGGAAGAGGAGGAGAGGAGGAGGAGGAGGAGGAGGAGGAGGAGGAGGAATGGAGGAGATCATTTAATGATTGAGAAGGAGAGCGGGTTGGGGTTAGATATATCGTGGGTCATGATGACTGTAATGACGTTGTGACTTTGTATCAGTCGTCATGGGAAGAGCACGAGCAGAGCAGAATAACGTAAAGAATATAGAATTCTTCGGCTGCAATGCTGGTGAAACTACTTGACTTTTCTCTTGCTTTACAAGTCTTCTTTTTCATGATTCCATCTCTCAATCTTGCTGCTGCTCCCGATCTTTCATCTCCTCCAGTTTTTCTTCATCTGCTGCTCCTGTCTCCCCATCTCTTTGTTTGCATTGATACGTTCTCCAGACAACCTCATGTTCGATGCCGAAAGTTTCGACCTGGTCCGTCTCCCCCCTTGTGCTTCGAACGGTTGACGACTGCAGGTTTCTTCTTCCTTCCTCCTCCCTTACGTCGACGTCTCTAAAGTAGCGGATGAAACCTTTGTGAGTATTCCTCTCCTCTCCTCCACCTTCTCCTCCACCCCCTCCTGCTCCCTCCCTCCCTCCCTCCCTCCACTTTCGCCTGCCTCTTCCCCCCTCGCTCCCTCTCCCGCTCCCTCTGTCTCCCTCCCTTATTCCCTCTCCCTCTCTTGCCTTATCACTCCTCCTCTTGATCGTCCTGCAGCGTGTGCTCAAGTTGGGCGGCAAGCTCCTCCTGGTTGACTTTGCCAGCGAGGTTCTCCTCTTCCTCCTTTCGCTCAAGTCTGAGGTGCATGCAGGAAGCTGATGTCCTCCGACCCCTCCTAGCTGTGAGTAAAGGAGGGAGATGCTAACAAGAGGCACCGTCGTCGTCATAGTCGTCGTCATCACCATCACCATCATCACCACCACCACCAACCCCAACCATCACTACCACCACCACCATCGCCGCCACCGCCGCTGCCACCACCACCACCATCAGCATCATCATCATCAGCAGCAGCTACAGTGGCACTGAACTTTGCATCTTTGACCATGAAGGTGTTGGATGCGTTTGTGCCCGATCGGAAGCAGCTTCCCCCGCAGCAAGGTTGGTCTTCCTCCAGGATCCTTCGCTTGTCACTCCCCTTGACTCCTCCTCCTCCCCCTCCTCAGGTTGCTATCCCGATCGCTGGGCAACCCAGGTGGAGCAGCTGAAAGCGGAGCTGGAGAGGGCGGGGTTCCAGGACATCACCTACGAGAAGGTGACAAGGAGGAGGGGAGAGGAGAGGAGGGGAAAGGAGAGGAGGGGAGAGGAGGAGAGGAGAGGAGGGAAGGGGAGAGGAGAGGAGAGGAGGGGAGAGGAGAGAGGAGAGGAGAGGAGAGGAGAGAGACGAGACGAGACGAGACGAGACGAGAGGAGACGAGACGAGACGAGACGAGACGAGAGGAGAGGAGAGGAGAGGAGGGGAGAGGAGAGGAGGGGAGGGGAGGGGAGGGGAGGGGAGGGGAGGGGAGGGGAGGGGAGGAGAGGAGAGGAGACGGGGGGAAGCACGAAAGGGACAGTGTTGTGAAACCAGGTCGACATTGAGTTGGACATCGTTGTGAGCGTCGAGGAAGCGTGGGAGATGTACAGGTAAGAGAATGATAGCTCAGGAGGAGGAGGAGGAGGACGAGGAGGAAAAGGTAGAGAGGAAAAGAGAGCGAAGGGAACCGGGAGCAGAAGAAAGGCGGTGTGGAGGTGGAGAAGAAATTTTTGTCCTTTGTTCACCCCGATGGCAGGGAGTACATCGAACAACTATTAGAACATCAGGTTTGCATATCGATCCTTGAACTTTTCTCTTCCTGACCTCTTCGCTCCCTCCCACAGAAAGCAGATGTCTCCACTGCCGCCAGGTTTGTCTTTGGGCCGTTTGCTGCCAGTGGACTGACGAGTGAGATGGTAGAGAAGTCTTCATTAAGCACCTCGAAGATCGCAAACTCATCAGGGATGGTCAGGTTTACCTATGGCAGGTGAGCTGCTCGAAAGTTTCCTGCGAAAGTGTTCTCATGGTGTTGTTACAGGAGAGCAGAATCTTGCTGATCGAGGCGAGCAAGCCGATGAAATCATGGTTTCAACAGCTGTTTGAGTGATATGAGTACATCTTGACGCGGGCTTGATTGTTTTCCTCTCTCCCTTCCTCCCAACAATCCACATCGCCCCTTGATTTCACAACACATGCTTTAACGTCGTTGTACGTGACATTTTCTCAGTTTATCTCACAAGTTTAACAGAGGAACTATTTAACAACGGCGCATCCTGCGCATATTCTCTCATATCAGCTCTTCTCCACCCTCAACCACCTTGCATTCATCAGCATCTCAACATCATCGATTCTTGCCCCAGCAAACACCACATGATGCATCAGACGCTTCTGCTTCTTCCTCTCGCCCACTAGAGGGCTCGCGAGCGGCTCCTGGCATCCCGCCCGCTCGTCACACTCACTGTCAAGCAGCTTACCAATCAGCTCCACAGAGTCCACGTGGGGGAGAGAGCACGCGCGGAGAGGACAGGCATCCGCCATGTCCTCCTCCTCCTCGCGCTCGTAGCTGTGTTCGTGCTCGTGCATCGCAAACCTGTCAGGAATCTTCACCGACGTCCTCTCCTTCTGCGGAGGAGGAACGTGCCCAACGTGATGCAGCTCACTCTCCTCCAGCATCGCCGGGATGAGCTCCATACTGTCGACATGCTTTAACCCCTTGTCACTCTCATTGGGAACTTGAAACAAAGAGTTGATCGCTTCTTCTTTGGACCACTTCCTGCAGGCCTGCGGCACGTTCTGCTGCTCGAGCCATCCTCGCCCACCTTTCACTCCATGCTCTGTCGCCTTCACTCGCTCGTCCTCATCCATCTCCGCTGCCTCAACGAGCGAAAGCAACGAGGGAGCTGAACTTGAATGCCGAAGACGGGGCAAAACAAAGTCGTTCTTAACCATTTCAGCGATCTTGGAGCTACAGGGAATGAGCATTCCTCTCAAAGACATTACTTTTCCTCACAGGTGACAATCGTCTTACTTCAATCTACCTGTCAAACAATCACAAAATATCAGAATGGTACAACGTTGGAGAGTGGGATTGTTTGGAGGGAGTCTCTAGAAATAGGCAAACTTGGGGACTCATTCGTCTTAGAATTAGAGGTGAAAACTGATAGAGATTGAAAATAATGCGAGAACACTCTGAAGCATCGTTCCGACTGCGAACCTTCACTCCTCTTCCCTCCGCTCACACCTATGCAAACGACCTCATACTGTACCTTTGATAAATTCGTTGTTTCTGCCCTTGCCCGAGTCATGCAGCTCAGCGATTCGTATGATGTCCTGACATCTCACATTCCTATCGACTCTCTGCTCATGCCGTCCTCCTACCCTGCCCCCCACCTCCTCGCACCATGCTCTCAACCCAACTGGCTAACTGGCTACCGTGACAGCCATTTTCTTTTGCTTTTGGTTTTAAAACACTTTTAATCGACACATTTAAAAGGGGAGGCTTCAGCAGCTGTAGATGCAAGATCGCGATGCTTCGCTTGGTCGGCCCCATATAAATCACTTATAATATAACAACATTATATTAGGTTCTAGAAGTGATTCCGAACTGGTAGCCGATCAGGGATAAATGTTTATAACATTGATATGATTTGAACGTGTGTACAATTACTTATACGTGAACCCCAGAAGGGTTTACATCGCGCACATATAAGGCCCAAACATTCTATTTCTACGTCGTTTAGTTTACAAAAACGTTATTAATTTATAAACAAGTTATATAATTGCGTCTAAAGCCGGTCGCATCAAAGAAACATTGACTACGGAAGCCGAGATTTTGACTGTATGACCCATATGTTGACTATAATGGTTAACGCCTGTAGTTTACACTGTGCTTTCTTGACTTTGAGCATGCAGCCTTATTGACTATAGGACTCCGGGCCGGTGACGGGCCCGCCGGCGGTCACCGGGAGTCCGGTCACCGAGTCGCGCGGCGGCTCCCGGAGTCCCACCCGGCGGGCCGCGCCGTCGGACGGTCTCGCCAGATTGGCTTCTTCCGAGTCTTTACTCAAAGTTAAGTTAAAAATCACTCAGCCGTAGTCGGCGAGGACAATCAGGAGAGTCGAGGAGGGCAGGCTTGACCCTGACACTGTCCGGCGCACAGGCCCCGGCCAAACGGCGAGAAGAGAAAAGACAGCGAGAAAAAAATTCATGATTGGCTCGGCGTGCTGCCATGATCATCAGAGCATACGCTATGCCATGATGATAAAAGGCTGGCCGCACTGGCAACCGTGACACCGTGCCACTGCCGGTGCTTCAAGGCTTTGAGTAAAGGTGGCCCGCCGGTGTGATTCAGTGATGTGATGGATGACTCGGCGGAGTCGGTGTCACGGCCGGAGCCTCGGCGAGTCACACCAGCGGCCGGCCCGGGCCGCGCCGCGGCCGTGCCCGCCGCGGTCACGGCGGGCGGCGGCCGCGGCAACCCGATCGTACGGTGCGCGGCCTCAGTACACTCGGACTCCCGGGAACTTTGGAACGGTCCGGCCGGGCCAGTGCCGCCGACCCTCTGGCCGGCCGGCCGGCCGGCCCGGGGTGAATTTTTTTCGCCGGGTGCTCTGCCAGCCGCATTTTTTCAAAGTTTTAGGGAACGTACAGGGGTATTGAAAAAGGGGGTGGGGGTCGCTTTTACACCCGTACCATTTCCATCACTCTGAGCCATAAAATATGGGTGGGTCCTAGGCCCCTTGCACCATGACCCAGTGAAGTTACCGCTTTCCTTCCCAAGATGTACGTTAGATGAACTGAAGGGGTGGGGGTATATCAGACACCGGTACATTTGAGCCACAATACCATATAAAAGTGTGGGTATCACACTCCATCCCGTACTACGGGTACTACTGATTTACTCGATTGCGGGGGCGAATATTTCTTGAGCAGCTTTGGCTCCTTAGAAGTTGCCTGCGTCCTCCCTCCACGCACAGGCAGACGCACATGGTTCTTATCTCTGCTGGTTAGCTTACGATGTTAGCTACTCTCTCAAGGACATCTAGTTTCTCAGCCAATGACACGAGATAGAATATATTCCCTTCATTGCCATGTGCCTTGCGATGAAATGAGAGATGCTGGCAGACTCGTCTCCCGCTATCAAGCATGTCAGCAAGGCAGGGCGTGTTTGTAGTTGATGCCGTACAAATTGCTCACTGTTATCTATCTGGTTTGGAGAGTAGAACAGCAACTTGTGATAGTGCAACAAGTCGATGATGTTGTGAACATTCAATTCACACATGTACAAATGAATGAGAACACCTGATATGTTGAAAACAAATTAAGTATCCATTGTCACAACTTGTAAGTTCAAACTCAGGGTGATAAAGACGTTTGGAGCTGCTCTCGGAATGTTGCATACTAGGGTTGTGAGAAGTCACGCACTGTAACAACTTCGTGTCACTGTCACAAAGATGTTGATGATATTAGACGAGCCTCAGAATCGAAGTGAGGAAAAGTATCTATTGAACAGCTGAATCATTGTGCATGTACGGTGTGGGTAGTTGAAGTAGATGTATTCTGGATGTAATGAAGAAGCTGTGAAGCTATCTCCCTTTCATCTCTGCATTTCCTCAAGGATGCCGTGTGGTGCATTTACATGTATTTGTCTGATTGCATAATGAGAATCGGAGGGTGCGAGGCGGTCCCGGTATCTTCGTGCTGCATCCTCTGTCTCATGGCAGGCCTGGAAGTCACATGCAGATCACAGCAGCAGCGGGTCAGCGATCGCATCATGCACAGCGACGTCAGGCGATCTCGCTCAACGCGATCAGAGCGTGATGGAAGGCTGCATGGGCTGATGGAGGAGGGAGAGGGAGGAGAGAGAAGGGAGAGGACGAGGTGAGCAAGAAGGGATTTTGCATGTGATCAGATTGTGAGAGAAGGTCACGTAGGCTGATAGAAGAAGAGGCGATAATGTGATTTACTCTCACAAAAGAAACATCTTATACAAGATCACGTGTTGTGCGCTTCTCTGAATCCTCCCCTTTCAGCCTGCTCTTCTGTCTCTCGGGCTTCTTGCTCCCCGCGTCCCTCATCAGAGTAGACATGTGGCCTCGTGCTCGTATTGCTTGCCATGCACATCCTGCGAGAGGGAAGAGAGCGGAGCGATCGAGAAGAGCTTGTTGCCGCATCAAGATGAAAGCATGAAGCAGAGACAGACTAGAGGTGTAGGAAGGAGGCAAGCATGCGTGGTCACGAGAGGACTGAGGCAGAGATGACCGAAGGTGACGAGGGTCAGTCTTAAGATGTGTGTGAGAGAGGAGAGAGTACATTCATGCCCCAGCTCTGCCTGCCTGCCTGTCTGTCTGTCTGTCTGTCTGTCTGTCTGCCTGTCTGTCTGTCTGTCTGTCTGTCTGTCTGTCTGTCTGCCTGCCTGCCTGCCTGCCTGCCTGCCTGCCTGCCTGGCTGGCTGGACTGTCTGTCTGTCTGTCTGTCTGTCTGTCTGCCTGCCTGCCTGCCTGCCTGCCTGCCTGCCTGCCTGCCTGTCTGCCTAACTGTCTGTCTGTCTGTCTGTCACTCTCACGTGCGTCCTGTGCGCTGCTCTGAGCCACGGACGAGCGCTTTCCTCGGAGGAAGACTGTGGGCGGGAGCGATGGGAGGAAGCAGGAGAGTAGAACGACGTCAGAGCCGACGGCAAGGGGAGGAAGGGATCTGCAGGTAGATCAGAGACCAAGCCTTCAGTGATCAAGAAACACGCAGGGGGAGGGGCAGAGTGATGGAGGAGGCAGGGCAGGGCATGCGAGCTCGCCGGACGGGTGGTGTAGAGAGACGGGAGGGGTGTTTCGATGAGCCTGGGAGCC
>NW_005434552.1:150147-152173 GCF_000315625.1 Guillardia theta CCMP2712
CCTGTCGCCTTCCTGCCATGGCGACGGAGGTTGGTCGCAGGGAGGAGGCGGCGGGAGGCGAAGGTCGGCGGGCAGGGGCAGAGCACGGGGGAGGGGGGGAGGGGGGAGAGGAGGGAGGGGAGGGGAGGGGAGCGGGGAGGAGGCGTAGGGGACGGGATTGGGAGAGAGGGAGAGAAGCGTAGGGCATGCAAGACATATAGTTGTGGTGTAGGTGACAAGATGAGTACCAGATGTGAAGGGGAAGGAAGAGAGCAGGACAGGAGAACATGCAGGATCCAGGGAGGGAGGCATCACGACGACACAGGGGAACGAAACCTTGTTGGCAGAGATGCGGGAATAGTTGACGAGGCGGGAGGAAGCCGAGGGCGAGAGGGGATGCTGGGGTAGAGAGGAGGGAGTCATGGTTGACGAGGCGTGAGTGAGGGCATGAGATGGGTCGGAGAGCTCAGCAGGCGAGGCGACAAGGCTTGAAAGTTTACAGCATGCACGCTGATGGGAGAGAAACGAAAGTAGGGCAGACACGCAGGAAAAAGAGCTCAGTGCATGTGTTACACCCCGAAGCTTTACGGGTTGCACACTAGCCAAGCGAATGCTCAATGAACCTCCGCTGGATCACACAGAAGGTGCTAGATAGTATTATCAAGCTTTATTGCAGCAACCACACCAACACAGGGAAATGCGTGGTACACAGAGGGAGGGAAGACAGACCCCCTAGAGATGAAGATCTTGATCCTTTTATAGCCCTGTGGGAGTCCCAGGGGTAGTGGTCCTCGCTTGCACGAGTCTTCCTGCCTCGTGCCGTCGCTATGGCCCCTTTGGTCCATGCGCTGCTCCTGTTCTTGTTTCTACCAGAAAGGAGAGCTCCACCGGTGCTTGATAGGGAAACCGTCCCGGAGGGGTCCGACTTCTGAACCAAAGTAGCCGTTAGAGAATCACTGTCTTTCGTCTGGATAGTTGTAGAGGCTATCCTTGTGTGCTGTCCACATTTCGAGTGTTGACCACTCCTGTGTTGGGCTCGCTAGCCTATGAGCTCTGATACGCTCTTTCTGCGCTTTCTTGGAGTGCTCAGGACTCAGAAAACTTCGCTTTCTTTGCTCTGATACGCTCCCGCAAACTCGCACCTAGACCAAAGTCAAAGAGCGGTCAAAGGCGGCGTGAACGCCGTCCCTGAGCAGAGGAAGGTACCGGACGTCGCTCACGCTGTTTGGCCCTGTCGTAGCGTTGAACCAAATTGCGAAGCGCTCGAGTGCGAACGAGATGTTCCACTGGTTCCCAGGTGTCATCAGCAGAGGAGAAACCTTTCCAGCGAACGAGATACTCCTTGCGTCCGCGCTGCGTTCGATCAGCGAGTAGGCGCTCCACTTCATAGAAGTCCGGGAGAGGCTGGGGAGGCGGAGCGGAGTCCAGCTGGGGCTGTCGTTGAATGTGAGGACGAAGAAACTTGGCGTTGAAGACGTCGATGGTCATCCTGGGGAAACGTTGCTGCACGTTGATTCTGTAGTTGTTGTTGGATAAGACTTCAGTGATCACAAAGGGTCCCAGAAACTTTTCACGAAACTTGCGCACTTCAAAGGTTTGATTGAAGAGTCGTGCATCCAGCCACACCTGATCACCAACGTGCCAGTTGAGAACTCTGCGCGTCTGAAGTAAAGCAGCTTCGGTGCGATTGGCCATTGCTGCGAGCTTGTCGCGCACGACATTCTCATTCACCTGGATGAGATCAAGTGTAGATTGCACCTCAGGAATCACCGGACTGAGCGTCAAGTCCATGGCGGAGCGAGGATTGCGACCGTACTCCACTTGAAAGGCCGAGAGACCCGTTTCCTTGCGAGGCGCATGGTTGAGGGCAAACTCGAGAAAAGGAAGATGAGAGCTCCAATCGTCACGAGCGGCGGTCAGGCGCGTCCTGAGCATGTCGAGGATGGTAGCGTTTGCGCGTTCCACCCGGCCATTGCTCTGAGGTGATACTTTGGATGAGTGGCGACCTGTACACCCAGAGTCTCAAACAACGCATCCCAGAAGCGGG
>NW_005434552.1:152315-157673 GCF_000315625.1 Guillardia theta CCMP2712
GTCAACCATGACGAAGATGGCGTCATAGCCTTCAGAGGTAATGGGAAGTCCGCTGAGAATGTCAACGGAGAGTACGTCGAATTTGTCAGCCGGAACGTCATGGCTCTTTGGAAGCCCCACAGGCCTCTGCTTGTATGCCTTGGCGGCTTGGCAGGTCAGACAAGAATGCACATAATTCTCAACATCACGCTTCATGTTGGACCAATATACCTTGGTGGCCAGGTCGAGATATGTCTTGTCAGAGCCGAGGTGACCCGCTTCGTCATGGCCCATGCGGAGTATGGCTGGCCGCATGGCGATGGGGATGCAGATGCGACGACGACCCAAGGAGTCTTGATGGAAGAGCAGTTCGTCTTGGTAGATGAACGACTTGCATCCTGGTTGTCCTACCAGCTCGCCGTCACGTCCTAGTTGAAAGAGGATCTGGAAGTCCGGGCAGGTCGCATAGTGATGGAGGAGCTGTTGAGAGAAGTTGGCATTGGTCAGGATCTGGATGTGATGCAAACCCACGAGGAGATCTCTGGCCATGTCGTCAATGCGCGTCTCGCGAGCTGCAGCGGATGCCGGATCGGGCGAGGAGTCGACCACACGGCTGAGCGCATCGGCAACAGAATTCTGTTCCCCTGGGATGTGCTCGATTTCCATATCGTACTGCAGGAAGATAGACAGCCATCTGGCAAGGCGAGGGGATAGCTCAGGCTGAGTCGTCAGGCGAATCAAGCTATGATGATCGGTTTTGACTTTGAAGCGGCGTCCGATGAGGTAGTAGGAGAAGTTCTTCAAACTCTCCTTGAGAGCCAAGAGCTCGCGTTCATAGGTCGAATAGTTGCGTTCAGCGGAAGACAGCTTCTTGCTATAGTAGGCGATTGGATGCTCATTGCCATGTCGATCGCGTTGATGTAGAGTTGCGCCAATGGCTAGGTCACTAGCATCGGTGTACAGGATGGTCGCACGATCCTGCTGAAAGTGCCACAAGACTGGAGTCGTGGCTAATGCCTGTTTCAAGGCATCAAATGCGATCTGAGCAGATTTAGTCCACACGAAACGGCGCTGACTGTTCTGTAAGAGATCTGACAGCGTAGAGGATAGGCGCGCATAGTTGCTGACGAATTTGCGATAGAAGTTTGCCATCCCAAGGAATGTACGCAGTTGTTTGACGGAAGCCGGCGTCGGATATTGTTGAATGGCCTGGACCTTGTTAGGCTCCGTGGCGATGCCAGCTTGGGTGATGGTATACCCCAAGAAATCAAGCTGCTGTTGCATGAATAAGCACTTGCTACGTTTGACATAAACTCTGTGCTCACGGAAGCGCTGCAGGACGCGGCGAATATCCTCGAGATGCGCTTCTTGCGTGCCCGCTGTACAGAGGAGCACATCATCAACGTACACAAGCGCGTTGGGGATATCAGCCAGTATACCTTGCGTAAACTTTTGGAAGGCGGCCGTCGCTGTTTTCAGACCGAACGGAAGCGCTTTGAATTTGTAAGCCCCTTGCTCAGTCACAAATCCTGTGTACTGACTGCTCTGAGGTGTGAGCTTCAGTTGCCAAAACCCGCTAGCTAAGTCGACTTTGCTCAACCATAGCGGAGTACCTGGCGGGTTTGCTGCCAGTTGGCGCCCCACACGCTCCATGAGTTCTGTGGGAATGGGAGGGGGAAAATTGTCATCGATGAGTTGTGCATTAACTTGCCGATAGTCCACACAGAAGCGCCAGATGGGCTCACCATTAGGCGAGGTGCCTTTGCGGACGAAGATAACCGGACTCTGGTAAAGAGCATTGTCGTCCCGTTCAATGAGGTCGCGCTCCAGCAGGAAGCGAAGTGTGTTTCCCATCGGAGTTTGAAGCGCCGAGGGAAGACGATATGGACGAAGACGCACCGGCTGCGCGCCTTCGCGAACCTTCAGGTCGACATCATACTCTCCGCGAGAGATGGGAGCCTGGATTGGAAGTTCATCGACAATGACGTCGTCGAAGTCCTTGATCAGCTGCTGAAGTAATGCCGCGACGGCGGCGTCAAGGGATTCGGGACTCGGATCCGACGGGGCGTGCATCGTAGTCGGAAACTCTTCTGTCAGCGACGTCATGATCCAAGGGAATTCATCGGGACCCAGAGGTCGCGATCCTGCTAGATCGTGTCGCATGTCGTGACACAGCGTGTCAGCACTGTGGTGAAATATGCAAGCACCCGCAGGCGTCGTTTGCGCTGAGGATGTAGCAGCCGGCAGACCACGCGGGAACATCATAGCGACAGGAAGCTGCTGTCGACGTCCGGGGTAGGTCGAGGAGGGAATGGAAATCCGTCGTTCATAGAAGTCGATCTGCATCTTTAACTTCGTGATGAACGGGTGGCTCAGAATGGCGGGCAGCGCCGCGTGTGCATCAAGGATGAGGAACTCCTCCTGAGCCCTGACGTCAGTGCCTGTGATCCGGAAGTCAAGGTGACATGCGTCCCGAACTATAACCGATCTGTCGTCCTTGGCGAACTGGACCTTCACCGGGGTGGCGATCTTGTGCGTAGATAACCTGAGTTCGTCTACAATCGCACGCGAGAGAATGGATGCCTGCGCCCCCGTGTCCAGGAGCGCCAGGATTTCTCTGGGTTGTTCTGCTCGTTCCGACTCAATTTGAATGGGCAGGTAGAGCAGGTTGGAGTCGATGTCTGCCGCCTGAGTCAGCGTCGAGGCGGTCTGAACTGTCAGCGTATTCATTTGCAGCAAGTCTTGTGCTTCGCCATCAAACTGCACGTGGTGGCGTCGACGAGACTGAGCGTCAGCACGCTTACCCTGCCGAGTCGTCACGGCAGCGGTAGTGGGCTCGTCCTCTTCACCAGAGGGGAATTGTTCATCTTCGCGCGCTGGCGAGGACGATGCACGAGGGGATCGTGCGCGGGCCTGATGAGGGCTCTGGCTGCGACGAGCTCGTCGGCAGTCCTTAGCATAGTGTCCCGAGCGTCCACATGCATGGCAGATGACATTGCGGCGCTCGGCGCTGGGTGATCGAGAAGGCTGTCGCTCCTGGCGACGGCCGTTATCCCGTCGTTGATCCCTGGACGAGTGACGTCCTGAGCGACCCCTGCCCGTGCCAGGGCCGGACTGGTATCGTGGGGCCGGTG
This sequence comes from Guillardia theta CCMP2712, assembly GCF_000315625.1. Lineage (NCBI taxonomy): Eukaryota > Cryptophyceae > Pyrenomonadales > Geminigeraceae > Guillardia > Guillardia theta. The sequence goes on from NW_005434552.1 coordinate 155,429, forward strand.
TGTGCTGCGGATTGCCCCCCGAACGAGACTGACCCGGGACTCCCGTGACAGCAGGGGTTCCCTTACCTCGAGTGGGCTTACCCGCAAGCACATGCGACGTCAAAGCATTCAGCTGTTTGACGGACCCATCTGGCATCGTGCAGTGGGCATACGCATCTAGTGAGACGCAATATGTGGCGAGCTGGAGAAACGTCGGCTCCGATCCTGTCGTTTGCAGATGGGAGGCACTCCATGCATTGAGGAGAAGCTTCGTTGTGACGTTAGTGATGCCCGTTGCAAAGCGTTCACGCAGGATCACATCGGTGGCGAATGCCGCACCACCGGGAATGAGATCTAGTTGTTCTTTGAGAAGCTTCGTACGCTTGTAGTATGTTGCCATGGATTCTTGCGGCTCCTGACGGAGGTGATCCAGACAGGCAACGAGTTGTGCTCGAAGTCCCAATGGCATGTGTTGGGACTTGAGCTGGGTGGCGAACTTCACCCAGGGAAGCTCTCGAAGTTCGGTAGCCGAATAGGCTTGCACATAGTAGTCGCGTGCCGCCTGGTCCAAGAAATCCAGGGCACAAAGAACCCAGCAGGCTGTGGGTATCTGATGCAACTCTAGTTCATACTGCATAGCTGTGAGCCATGTGAGAATGTTGCGTTGTGGTGACTGCCTCGTAGTGTCCAGCTTTGGCACTGAGCGCAACTTTGCCACCATCTGAGCATGTGTGTCACCTGACACATTGGAGCGTCCCGCCGCTGCGGGATGCTGTCCAGTAGAAGCAGCCGGCGTCGGCGCCGCGGGCTGCTGAGGGGCCATCAGAGCACCCATCTGAAAGGCGGCGGCTAGTTGCGCCTGCAGCAAGGCCACTTGTTGCGCGAGACCCTCCATCGTAAGCGTCTCCGTGGGCACACCAAAGGTTTGTGGCAGTTGCTGGGTATCTTCCTCCTGAGGGAGCAAATCCTCCGTATCGCTGTGACCCGCCGCAGACTGCCATTCCGTATCAGAAAGCAGTGCGTCTCCGGTCGCTGTCTGTTTGCTAGCGTGAGCAGTGCGACGTGTATAATGTGTCATCAGGGGTAGGCAGGGGAAAGGGGGAAAGTAGAAACACGGTCACCACAATTCCGCAAGATAACACTGCACCAACACTTCACTACCAATTTATGTTACACCCCGAAGCTTTACGGGTTGCACACTAGCCAAGCGAATGCTCAATGAACCTCCGCTGGATCACACAGAAGGTGCTAGATAGTATTATCAAGCTTTATTGCAGCAACCACACCAACACAGGGAAATGCGTGGTACACAGAGGGAGGGAAGACAGACCCCCTAGAGATGAAGATCTTGATCCTTTTATAGCCCTGTGGGAGTCCCAGGGGTAGTGGTCCTCGCTTGCACGAGTCTTCCTGCCTCGTGCCGTCGCTATGGCCCCTTTGGTCCATGCGCTGCTCCTGTTCTTGTTTCTACCAGAAAGGAGAGCTCCACCGGTGCTTGATAGGGAAACCGTCCCGGAGGGGTCCGACTTCTGAACCAAAGTAGCCGTTAGAGAATCACTGTCTTTCGTCTGGATAGTTGTAGAGGCTATCCTTGTGTGCTGTCCACATTTCGAGTGTTGACCACTCCTGTGTTGGGCTCGCTAGCCTATGAGCTCTGATAGCATGTCAACATGTTGTACAAGCAAGCGAAGGAGGAGAGCAGATGGTGGCGGTGGTTGAGGTGAAGGGCCCACAGCAAACATCCCAAGCGATCAAATAGGAAAAAGGGAGGAGGAGGAAGTTAAAAGTTGGTGATGGTTGCAAAGGTCACAAGGGCGACTGCGCTGGGAAAGCAGGAGGAGGAGGAGAGGGGGTTGGGCAGGGGGGGGCAGGGGAGGAGGAGGAGACCAGGGTACGGCAGACACGCAGGAAAAAAGAGCTCAGTGCATGTCAACATGTTGTACAAGCAAGCAAGGAGAGAACAAAAGGAGGTTGGACGACATGGAATGGTCCAAGGGCGGGCAGGGCGCTGGTGGCGATAGAGAGAGAGCAGCGTCAGACTTCAGCATGCCCGAGCGACGGAGATACGGGACGACTGGAACATGAGGGACAAGGCAAACGGCGAGCAGAAGCGAAGCCAGAAAGAACAGCTCCCAGAAGCCGCAGGGGAGGGGAGGAGGCAGGGCAGGGCATGCGAGCTCGCCGGACGGGTGGTGTAGAGAGACGGGAGGGGTGTTTCGATGAGCCTGGGAGCCCAGCCAGCCGGGGTGGGGGTGGGGCGAGGTAG
>NW_005434552.1:157851-160554 GCF_000315625.1 Guillardia theta CCMP2712
GAGCTTGCAGGGGGGAGGATGCACCCCCCTAGTTTGGCTCCCTCACCACCCCCACCCCTCGAGACTCCTGTCGCCTTCCTGTCATGGCGACGGAGGTTGGTCGCAGGGAGGAGGCGGCGGGAGGCGAAGGTCGGCGGGCAGGGGCAGAGCACGGGGGAGGGGGGAAGGGGGGAGAGGAGGGAGGGGAGAGTGAAGGGGAGCGGGGAGGAGGCGTAGGGGACGGGAGTTGATTGGGAGGACAAAGAAGGGAAGGCAAGCGAGAGGGCAGTAGGGGAGGCAAGAGGAAGAGCGATAGAGACGCAGGCAGGAGGGGACGATACGGGCATAGAGGGCAAGCCATGCAGTGCCGACATGTCTGACATGTGCATGCAGGCATACACTCTCCCGGGTAGGTAGCAGATGACAGGAGAATGCGAAAGCGACGGGGATGAGGACGAGACGGATGGAGAGTGAGCAGCAAGCCGACAAGCGATGGGGAGGACAGAGAGTACAGGGCGACCGGTGATGGGAGGGAGAGCGACGGGCAGCAGCGAGAGGAGGCGACGACTCAACAGACTGGAGCAGGAGGGAGCAAGGAGGCAGCGCGCGGGCAGGCCAGCGAGAGCCTGAAGCGCAAAGACGTCAACGTCGTGTCGTTGAGGAGGAGGAGGTCGGGGGATGGGCAGCAGACATGGGTCAGGTTAATCAATGCTGACGTTTTCTTCTGTCAGCGCTGTTATGTTTGTATCTCCTTGCATCTTACAACAGCATGTATGCTATCCTCTATGCCTCCGCTGACGCCCCTCCCCTCTTCACATCGCCGGGGGGGGCCTCCCTCCCCTCTTCACATCTCCTCCTCGTCCTCGCACGACAAGTACCACTCCAGCCAGTGCGCGTCGATGGCTTGCGAGGAAGGCTCGGGTGCTGACTCTGTGTGCGACCCTGGTGTCTCCCCCCGGCTCTGCGGGCTGCTCGTTCCCTCCCCGTCGATCCTCGGCGTCGTCCTGCTGCTTGACGACACCCCGCGCTGCTCGTCTCCGCTCCTCCGCTGCCCTGCGACGCCGTCCAGACGCTCGCCGGGCCCCGGCGAGGCGGCACATCTCGCTCGGGCGGCGCTCGTTGCCCATGCCCGCTCCTCGTCGCGCTCGCGCCTGCCCCGGCCCCTGCCTCTGCCCCTGCCCTGCTCCTCTCTGACCGCCGACTCCTCCTATCTCGTCCTCGTCCTCGTCCTCGTCCTCGTCCCCGAGGCCGAGGAGCAGGGCCTGGTTCCCTGCCCTCCCGTCGCGCAGCTCAGCGTACGGCCATCGCTGCACCCCGAGGAGGCGACAAGATCGCTTGAGCGTCGTCAACGAGATGCCCTGCCAGCGTCGTCAGGCGCATGCGAGCAAGCTTGCTCGAGCTCGCGCTCGCGCTCACCAGGAACTTGGCCGCGTCCTTCTGTCGCATGTGGAAGAGAGGCTCGATGATGGTGAGGTCGAGCTGCACGTCGTAGGCGCTTGCTCCTTCCCCTGCTCGCTTGGGGGTGACGGTGACGGAGTCTCTTGCCTTGGGTTGCTCGCTCATCCCCTCAGTCTCTCGGGCCCCTCATCCGCGAGCTCTGACCCACCCCCGGGCCAGGACGGCCCCTCGTCCTCGAGTCCTCACCTGAGCTCTAGGGGGCTTGAGCTTGCTCGTGCGAGGGGGGGCAGGCGCGAGAGAAGAGAGTCGAGGCGATGACTGGAGTGATGTTGGGGACGGAAGGGGAGGGTAGACGGTCTACTGCTGCTGCTGCTGCTCCCTCCCCTTCCTTCTTGCTCTCCGCCCTGCCGCCATGCGCCGGGCGTCCGCCTGGGCGTGGTGATTTTTTTAGGAGATTTTTTTGTTAGTCTTTTTTAGTCTTTGTTTGGTCGGGTAGGGTGGGTGGAGTGTAGGGGGTAGGGGTGAAATTTGAAAGTGTATGTGCGGTTTCGGCGTTTGATTTTGGTCATCCTGCAGGAGTACGGAGGGGTGCTTTAGAGGGTGTGCGGTTGGGGTAAAAGGGAGGGGTAGGGGGTAGACAGACCGGATGTTCAGGGAGTGGGGAGGGGTCCAAAAAGGGTCACGACGACCCGTACTGCATCCCAATCGCTCCAACTTGCTGATGGGACGATACTCTTTGCTGTTTTTTTACACCTCAATCTTGGTCAAACCATTTGTCTTGCGAGTGCGAATCGTGAAGAAGAATGCTGCAAATGAGCACAGTTTGTTTTGATGTTTCAAAGATGCAGAGAACAACAACGATAAAGGCCCAAAAACACATTATTCGACTTCAAAGCATGCATGCTGATTTCATTTGGCAGTGATTCCCATACAAGATTCAATCTTATTGATATCAGAGAAGACAAATATAAGGGAAACTGAAAGAAAAGTTATCATCATCACCCATGAGCAATTCAGCAATGAGCATGCAGTACGGGTTGTCGTGACCCTTTTTGGACCCCTCCCCCACTCCCTGAACATCCGGTCTGTCTACCCCCTACCCCCCCTTTTACCCCAACCGCACACCCTCTAAAGCACCCCTCCGTACTCCTGCAGGATGACCAAAATCAAACGCCGAAACCGCACATACACTTTCAAATTTCACCCCTACCCCCTACACTCCACCCACCCTACCCGACCAAACAAAGACTAAAAAAGACTAACAAAAAAATCTCCTAAAAAAATCACCACGCCCAGGCGGACGCCCGGCGCATGGCGGCAGGGCGG
>NW_005434552.1:161480-162117 GCF_000315625.1 Guillardia theta CCMP2712
ACTTGTCGTGCGAGGACGAGGAGGAGATGTGAAGAGGGGAGGGAGGACGAGGAGGAGATGTGAAGAGGGGAGGGGCGTCAGCGGAGGCATAGAGGATAGCATACATGCTGTTGTAAGATGCAAGGAGATACAAACATAACAGCGCTGACAGGAGAAAACGTCAGCATGCCCGTCGCTCTCCCTCCCATCACCGGTCGCCCTGTACTCTCTGTCCTCCCCATCGCTTGTCGGCTTGCTGCTCACTCTCCATCCGTCTCGTCCTCATCCCCGTCGCTTTCGCATTCTCCTGTCATCTACTACCTACCCGGCAGAGTGTATGCCTGACAGAAGAAAACGACAGAAGAAAACGTCAGCATTGATTAACCTGACCCATGTCTGCTGCCCATCCCCCGACCTCCTCCTCCTCAACGACACGACGTTGACGTCTTTGCGCTTCAGGCTCTCGCTGGCCTGCCCGCGCGCTGCCTCCTTGCTCCCTCCTGCTCCAGTCTGTTGAGTCGTCGCCTCCTCTCGCTGCTGCCCGTCGCTCTCCCTCCCATCACCGGTCGCCCTGTACTCTCTGTCCTCCCCATCGCTTGTCGGCTTGCTGCTCACTCTCCATCCGTCTCGTCCTCATCCCCGTCGCTTTCGCATTCTC
>NW_005434552.1:162217-162331 GCF_000315625.1 Guillardia theta CCMP2712
CTACCCGGGAGAGTGTATGCCTGCATGCACATGTCAGACATGTCGGCACTGCATGGCTTGCCCTCTATGCCCGTATCGTCCCCCTCCTGCCTGCGTCTCTATCGCTCTTCCTCT
>NW_005434552.1:162963-163827 GCF_000315625.1 Guillardia theta CCMP2712
CCTTGTCCCTCATGTTCCAGTCGTCCCGTATCTCCGTCGCTCGGGCATGCTCAAGTCTGACGCTGCTCTCTCTCTATCGCCACCAGCGCCCTGCCCGCCCTTGGACCATTCCATGTCGTCCAACCTCCTCATGTTTGTGTTCGATTTTGTTCTCTCCTTGCTTGCTTGTACAACATGTTGACATGCACTGAGCTCTTTTTTCCTGCGTGTCTGCCGTACCCTGGTCTCCTCCTCCTCCCCTGCCCCCCCCTGCCCAACCCCCTCTCCTCCTCCTCTTGCTTTCCCAGCGCAGTCGCCCTTGTGACCTTTGCAACCATCACCAACTTTTAACTTCCTCCTCCTCCCTTTTTCCTATTTGATCGCTTGGGATGTTTGCTGTGGGCCCTTCACCTCAACCACCGCCACCATCTGCTCTCCTCCTTCGCTTGCTTGTACAACATGTTGACATGCACTGAGCTCTTTTTCCTGCGTGTCTGCCCTACTTTCGTTTCTCTCCCATCAGCGTGCATGCTGTAAACTTTCAAGCCTTGTCGCCTCGCCTGCTGAGCTCTCCGACCCATCTCATGCCCTCACTCACGCCTCGTCAACCATGACTCCCTCCTCTCTACCCCAGCATCCCCTCTCGCCCTCGGCTTCCTCCCGCCTCGTCAACTATTCCCGCATCTCTGCCAACAAGGTTTCGTTCCCCTGTGTCGTCGTGATGCCTCCCTCCCTGGATCCTGCATGTTCTCCTGTCCTGCTCTCTTCCTTCCCCTTCACATCTGGTACTCATCTTGTCACCTACACCACAACAATGTCTTGCATGCCCTACGCTTCTCTCCCTCTCTCCCAATCCCGTCCCCTACGCCTCCTCCCCGGTCCCCT
>NW_005434552.1:163927-164199 GCF_000315625.1 Guillardia theta CCMP2712
CCCCTCCCTCCTCCCCCCTTCCCCCCTCCCCCCGTGCTCTGCCCCTGCCCGCCGACCTTCGCCTCCCGCCGCCTCCTCCCTGCGACCAATCTCCGTCGCCATGGCAGGAAGGCGACAGGAGTCTCGAGGGTGGGGTGGTGAGGGAGCCAAACAAGGGGGTGCATCCTCCCCCCTGCAAGCTCCTTGACGCTAGGCCGAGACCCCACCCCTGCTCCTCCCATCACCCCACCTCTCCCGATCCCACCGCTTCACCCCTCGCCTCCCTCCTCCCA
>NW_005434552.1:164299-171405 GCF_000315625.1 Guillardia theta CCMP2712
CGCCCACCCCCACCCCGGCTGGCTGGGCTCCCAGGCTCATCGAAACACCCCTCCCGTCTCTCTACACCACCCGTCCGGCGAGCTCGCATGCCCTGCCCTGCCTCCTCCATCACTCTGCCCCCTCCCCCTGCGTGTTTCTTGATCACTGAAGGCTTGGTCTCTGATCTACCTGCAGATCCCTTCCTCCCCTTGCCGTCGGCTCTGACGTCGTTCTACTCTCCTGCTTCCTCCCATCGCTCCCGCCCACAGTCTTCCTTCCCCTCAGGAAAGCGCTCGTCCGTGGCTCAGAGCAGCGCACAGGACGCACGTGAGAGTGAGAGACAGACAGACAGACAGGCAGGCAGGCAGACAGACAGGCAGACAGGCAGACAGGCAGGCAGGCAGGCAGGCAGGCAGGCAGGCAGACAGACAGGCAGGCAGGCAGGCAGACAGACAGGCAGGCAGGCAGGCAGACAGACAGACAGGCAGGCAGGCAGGCAGGCAGGCAGGCAGACAGGCAGGCAGGCAGACAGACAGACAGAGCTGGGGCATGAATGTACTCTCTCCTCTCTCACACACATCTTAAGACTGACCCTCGTCACCTTCGGTCATCTCTGCCTCCGTCCTCTCGTGACCACGCATGCTTGTCTCCTTCCTACACTTCTAGTCCGTCTCTGCTTCATGCTTTCATCTTCATGCGGCAACAAGCTCTTCTCGATCGCTCCGCTCTCTTCCCTCTCGCAGGATGTGCATGGCAAGCAATACGAGCACGAGGCCACATGTCTACTCTGATGAGGGACGCGGGGAGCAAGAAGCCCGAGAGACAACGTGGAAGAGTGAGGGTAAGAGGGAGGGGTGAAATGAAGAGCAGGCTGAAAGGGGAGGATTCAGAGAAGCGCACAACACGTGATCTTGTAAAAGATGTTTCTTTGTGAGAGTAAATCTCATTATCGCATGCATCTTTCTGTCTCTCTTTCACACACAGGAAATGTCGATTTCCTCCTTTGTCTTTCAACTTCACTTTCGCGCTCGCTCGCTTTTTCGCTCTTCTTCTATCAGCCTAATGCAAAATCCCTTCTTGCTCACCTCGTCCTCTCCCTTCTCTCTCCTCCCTCTCCCTCCTCCATCAGCCCATGCAGCCTTCCATCACGCTCTGATCGCGTTGAGCGAGATCGCCTGACGTCGCTGTGCATGATGCGATCGCTGACCCGCTGCTGCTGTGATCTGCATGTGACTTCCAGGCCTGCCATGAGACAGAGGATGCAGCACGAAGATACCGGGACCGCCTCGCACCCTCCGATTCTCATTATGCAATCAGACAAATACATGTAAATGCACCACACGGCATCCTTGAGGAAATGCAGAGATGAAAGGGAGATAGCTTCACAGCTTCTTCATTACATCCAGAATACATCTACTTCATCTCATACCCCCTACACACGCACACACGCACGTACACTACTATTTCGAGACTTGTTAAATCACAACAGCAGCTCCAAACAGACAAGGTGTTCAGGTTTGATCACGCAAACTTCATCATTTTGCTCTGCGACATGTAGAGCTCTTGCTCTGCACACCAAAGTCTCTCCTAATCACCTCAACCCTCTTAGACGTTGTATCATCTGTTCACTGTTCTACGAGTAGCTTCGTCAACGCCTACAACTTTGGTACTGCTCTTCTGTGTTGTCATTAATGACCCAAGTGCTCTAGTGCGGAAAAAAGAAAGAAAGCTCTCATCGATAAAGGAGAGTCTTTGCTGTCTGCACTCGTAAGTGATCTGTTCTCGCCTTTCTACTGCAATCGGTAATCTACGCTGACTGTTCATGCTAGTTTGTAGATCGAACGAACAAAAAGTTCTACAGTTTGTCAATTCAACAGAGCAAAGATCAGCATCAACAACCACCAAAGTGTAAAAAGAGCTCAAATCGACAACAGAACAAATCATTTCAACCCGGTAGACATGCTCTCCTGCATTTTGAACCACTTCCCTTCGATTGAACATCGGACCCCCAATCACACCAGGTTTTCTGTTGCCTTCCATGTTCGCTCAGCGTCGAGGAGTTCGAGGGCAGCAGGGACACAAAGAAGCGATGTGAGGAGAGGAAGAGGAAGGAGTGAGAATGGCTGCAGGTCCGCAGGAGAGGAGAACGGGACTAGCTGCTGCTCGTGAAGGGCGAAAACTATTCGCCCCCGCTTGCCCTACCACCGGTGGGCTCACAGTCAAATGTCTACCTACCCTATACATCCACTGCAATTCATAAGAAAAAGTACCGGTACTGGCGGCGGTATGCGGGCCCAGTACCATTCAATCACACAGTCATGACCAAGGGCATTTGAAAAAAATTCACCCCCGCGCGTTCGGACTTCGCCGACGCGGCCACAACTCGGAAGTTCTTCAACGGAAGTTCGGCGGCCCGACCCGGCCCGGACTGTCACGGGCCGGGCCGAGTCCGGCCCCATGCCGGCCCCGCCGCCGACTCGGTACGGTCTGTCGGCCCGGACAGTGACTCAGCCGGGCTGCGAGTCCGATCACTGCCCGGGGCCCGGGCCGGGGCGGCGGCGGGCCGGGCGGCCGCCGCCGGCCGCCGCCGCAAATTTGGCAAATTCGGACTCCGGGGGGCCCGGCCGATTGAACGGTTGCGGCCACCGTGGCTCCGTGTGATCGGACCGCGCGGCCCGGCCCGGCGGATCGTTCGACACAGCGGCGGGGGGCCGGGGTGAGCACCGGGCGGCCCGGCAACTTCGTGTACCGTGACTCTGTGATGCCAAGGCCCGCCTCCCAGGCTCACGGCCGCCCCGGCCCGCCCGCCGGTGGCGGGCCAGGCCCCTGCGGCCGGGCCCGGCTTAAGTCCTCCAGGCTTGCCGCTTGAACCGTTGAACGGCTGTGGCGGCCAGCACCGTGGCAGTGGCTTTAAGTTGCTACTTGAAGTTGCAGTGCAGTTACGACTCCGACGGCGGCCCGCCGCCGGTCGCCGGGCGGCCGCCCGGGGGCGACCCGGCCCGGGGCCGCCCGGCCGGTCACGGCCGCCGTCGGAGCGGCCGGCGCCGGCCCGGCCCTGCGGTTGGACACGGTGACCCGGGACCGTACCGTCGGACTCCGGGACTCGACTGACTCACCGTGAGTTACTCCGGCCCGCCGGCGGCCCGCCGGGCCCGCGGGCCGGCCCGGTCCGGGGGCCCGGCGGTGTGAACTTGACTTACGGTACTTACTACTGTCTTTTTTTTTTATTTTAGAACTGTAAGATGATTATGGGTTGGTGGTCCTTCTAACAAGGGTAGGTAGGGATAATACAAGTACCGGTACTTTTGAAAGGAAGAAGGGGGGTTATATACTGTAATTTATCATAACAAGCGGGTGGGGTAGGAATGGAACAAAAAGCACTAGGTACCTGTTTGTTGCGAGGGTAGGGTACATACGATGTATACCTGGGTGGGGTCATCTATTGTATGTTTCCGCACGTGTGCCAAGGTGATGGTGGGGTACCATCACATGTAGGGTAGGTGAAGATATTATGAGATGTAAATGGTATCGGGGGTGGTATATTGTGAAAAGGGTGGGGGTACTCGGGTATGGGGTAGGTAGTGACTTGAGCGTTCTTACGGGGTGGGGTATGTAGCAAAATGGGGTGCAATCTGACTAGGGGTGGTGTTGTATAGTCAGGAAGCTACGCAATGGCACTGTGAATCATGAAGGCTGCAAGGAGGAGGAGGAGGAGGAGGAGGAGGAGGAGCAGCAGCAGCACGAAGGAGAGATGAGGTTGAGGAGATAGTTGAGAACATGGCAGAGATGGTAGAACGAAGATGACATATACTGCAAGAAAGTAGATCAAACTCGTGCATTTCGAAGAAACCCCATGATGAATATGAACGAGAGCGAGAATGTCGATGAATTGAGCGGATTGATACTGAATCAACATCGCAGGTCGATGGAATATAGCCTGTGATCATTATCTTTCAGCTTGTCACGCAGAGAAGAGAAGAAAATACAACCCCAAGTGTATTTCACACAGCGGGTCTCCGTGGATACAGAATTTTGACAGGTTTCTCTTGAGGGTGACACATCATCGCGAGTAGTACAAGTTCGAACACGATTGCAGGAGGTCAGAATGGTGAGGTTTGGAGAGATGTTCAAAGATCTTGTCTTTGCTGATTGGGCAGAGGGATATATCATGTACCACCATCTCAAGCCTCTCGTCAAGAGAGTAGGGTTGATCATGGGAGACCGGGACCGGGTGGCGAACCTACGGTTTGTGCAGAGGGGCCAGGAGGATGCGGAAGAGGCGTTCTGGCTGGCCCTGGAGCAGGAGATCGGGAAGGCCAACAACTTCTACCAGGTCCAGATGAAGAGGGTAGAGGAACAGATGTCAAGCATAACGTGGGAGATGGACAAAGTGAAGCGGCTGCAGGAGGTCCTGATTGACGAGGGGCTCCTGACTGACTTCCTTCCCAACGGCCTCTACGGCCCCAAGACGCTGGACGCCATGGCGAGGTACAAGGGGACGGTCGAGCTGCCCGATGCTTCTCCTGCCTCGCTCGACGAGATCGCCAACTTCTATGCTACCCTTGACAGGCTGCAGGAGTTTGTGATCCTCAACTACGTCGGTGAGCTGATCGATCTGCTTGCTTCCTCCTTCTCACCTCCCTGCAGTCATCGCCAAGATCGTCAAGAAGTACATCAAGAACGCCAAGTCCGACGCCATGCGGGTCAGGGTGCTGGACTTGCTGCCCAGCTGGCAGATCTTCGCCACTCCAGGGCTGGTTGACCTCATGTGCAAGGCGGAGGCGCTGGTGGCAGGAGACGTGGCGGTGGGGACGGCGAGGGTGATGGAGGGAGAGGCCTGGATCGAGAGCAGAGTCATCTACAGCCGCATCATGTCACTTGCCGCTCGAGCAGAGAAGGAAGTATCGTTTCCTCCTCTCCCCTTCACCGTCTACTCGCGCTCCAAGCTCGACATGGAACCGCAGCTGCAGTGCGCTAGTGTTGCAGAGGACTGCCTCACAACAGCCCTCAAGGAGTGCCAGAGCCCGGTGGCTCACCCGGCAAGGACCAGGAAGAAGGAGGGGTGGTCGTCCACCCATCTGTCGCAGGACCCCGTCCTGTGACGCACGAGGTCGTGGGGAAGCAGCGAAAGGTGTACAAGGTTGCGCTAACAGGAGGGCCGTGTGCTGGGAAGACAAGCTCGCTGACCAGCATCGCCGACTACTTCAGAGGGCTGGGATGGCGAGTGTACGTGGCTAAGGAGTCAGCATCGATCGTGCTAGGAGGAGGAGTCAACTTTGCCAACCTCAACTCGGAGCAGATCTTTGAGGTGCAGCTCGCGATTGTGAGGAATATGATGACGCTGGAAAGCTCGTACGAGGCCATCTGCATGGCGAGCGATCAGGGGGAGAAGTGTATGGTTGTGTGCGACCGAGGTATCATGGACGCGTCTGTCTACTGCGATCATGCCACATGGATGAGGGTGATGGAGAGCGTCGGGTTGGATCACTCGAGCGCGTGCGATGCGAGGTGAAGGAGGAGGAGGAGGAGGAGGAGGAGGAGAAGGATAGAAAAAGATTATGCTGCTGCTGCCGTTGGTGCTTGTGATGGTGATGGAAGCTTTTATGACGGGACATGTTCGATGGTCTCGTGATTCATGTGATGATCAATGCTTGGCAGGTATGATGGGGTCTTGCACTTGGTTACAGCAGCTGATGGAGCAGAAGAACATTACAACTTGGTGAGAAGATGTCAACAATTTCTGCTGCTGCTGCTGCTGCTGCTGCTGCTGCTCCTCCTCCTCCTCCTCCTCCTCCTCCTCCTCCTCCTCCTCCTCCTCCCCGCTCCGTCGCTCCGTCGCTCCGTCGCTCGCTCGCTCGCTCGTGCTTGTTCTTGTGCTCCTGTACTCCCAGCTCTTGGTGATGACGATGCTCGCTTCCTCTGACCTCTCCCCCTCCTCATCCTCCGCAGGAGAGCAACACCGAAGGGGTCAGGACGGAAACGGCGGACCAGGCGCGGCATCTCGACAAGAAGACTCACTCAGCATGGCGCTCGCACCCCTGGCTCACCTTCATCGACAACTCCACCGACTTCAACAACAAGGTCAAGAGGGCAGTCGCCGCCATCTGCGGCATCGTCGGCGAGCAGGCGCCCAACTGGACGCTGAGGAGGAGAAAGTTTCTTGTTTCCTCGGCAAACTTGCGGCAGAGTGGGCTAGACGTGACTACCTCGGACTGCGACTACACGTACCTCGTGAGCACGGACGGGAAGCAGCATCGGCTGAGGAGGAGGGTGGCGGACGGAGGCGTGCTCTACACACACATCAAGAGGAGCGTCAATGAGAGGGGGGAGACTATGGACGTCAAGTGCAACATCGATCGCAGGAGCTACCTCGAGCTCCTGTCCCACCAGGACCCCGATAGACTTCCCATCCGCGTTGTCCGACAGGTCCTCCACCTACTCCTTGCCCCTCCTCCTCCTCCTCTTGCTCCTCCTCCACCACCTTTTCTCTCTCCTCCTCCTCCTACCGCCTTGTCCCCTTCCCTTCCCATGCATCCCTCTCCTCCTTCCTGTTCCCGCCCGCTCCTCGTACACCAGCACTTCCCTGTCAAGCTATCTCGTCATCCCTTCCTCCCTCCCTCCGCCTTCTCTCCTCTTCCTCCTCTTCATTCACATCGTCTCTCACTTTTCTCCTCCTTCATTCAGACGTTTGTCTGGAAGAATCGTCACTTCTGTCTCAACAACATCTTATGCGCTGCCCCCTCATCCAACGACCGCCAGGTAGTCCAACCGTAGCCTTCCTCCCCTCCCTCCCTCCTTTTCCTCCCCTCCCTCTCCCCGTTTCCTCCCCTCCCTCGACTTTCTCTGCTCTGCTCTGCTCTGCTCTGCTCTGCTCTGCTCTCACTCTCTCAGCAGTCCCCGAGAGCCTTCGGCAGCATCACTATCTTGAACTGCTGGTGTGAGGATGACGCCAACCTGATCCTCCCACCTCCTGAAGTGAGACCCTCCCTCCCTACCCCCGCCCTTCCCTTCCTCCTCATGCAGCTGATCGACTGCTGGGCTAGGTTGTCCAGATGGAGAAGGAGGTGACAGGAATGCTCGAATACTCCCTCTTCTACCTCTCACAAGTCAGTTCCTCCTCCTCCTC
>NW_005434552.1:171505-179823 GCF_000315625.1 Guillardia theta CCMP2712
AAGTCCAGTTCCTCCCTTCCCTCCTCCCCTTCCCCCTCCCCCCTCCTCGTCCTCCCCCTCCCCCTCCCCCTCCCCCTCTTCCTCCTCCTCGCCCTTGTCCTCGTCCTTCTGTACCCCCCCCTCCTCCTCCCCCTCCTCTGTTCTCATCGCTTTGCTTTTCTCTTCATTTTTCTGGTTTTTCTTAGACTTGAGCAGGTCAATCCCAACAAGCTCAAGGAAGCAGGAAGTTGATGGAGGAGGAGGAAGAGGAGGAGGAGGAGGAGGAGGGAAGGGCGGTAGGGGTCCAAAGGCTAGGGGTGACGAGGTCCGAGAATCAAAGCCTCGGCAAACATGGTTTCCCTGCCGTCGTGATCACTGAAGAGGGAGGGAGAGCTGTGAAGTAGAGTTGAAGATTTGTGTTGTCAAAAGGAACGATGGAGGAGGACGAGGACGAGGACGAGGACGAGAAGGAGGACGAGGGTGAGAAGGAGTCACCTTGACTTCATCCGGGGATGGAACATGTCTGGATCTTTCTTGTAAAGTTCTGCAATCAACTCGTTCACCCACAACCCGTAGGCTCTCGAGCTCACCTTCTTTCCTTGCGCCCCATCCCACCACCATGGACGAGGTCAGCGGCTGCTGGGGTCTAAGCTTGGGGGGAGAGCAGGGGAGGAGGAGAGGGTCTCACCGTGGCGTACTTGTCTGTGGGATCATGCTTTGACCTCTCGTGCCTACGCATGTCAATCCTCAACCTGCATGTAGCGTCAGGAAATAATATCCTGCTCCTGCTCCTGCTCCTGCTCCTGCTCCACCCCCCTCACTGCCTCCTCCCTCCTCTCGCCTCTTGCCTCACCCACCCCTACTCATCTTCCCCCCTCCTCCTCCACTCTCTCCCTCTGGTTTTCCCATCCTCATCCTCTTCTCTTGCCTCTCCTCCTCCCTCGCTTGCCGTTACCTCTCGTTCGACGTGTACTCCTTGCGGCGTATGGAGGACAGCAGCACTGACTCTCTTCCTCCCAGTGAGACCGAGTTCCCCATCGTCCTCGGATCGATCCATCGCACGTTCTCCGCATCCTGCCAAGTCTGAGAAGCTCCGCCAAGCAGGGAGGAAGAGGACTGCTCCAGGTCTGCACTCAGCTGCGGCTCAACCACGAACTTCGTGTCCTGTTGTATCATCGCTCTCGTCCTCTCCTCCGCCAGCAGCTCGTGCATGATGCGCAGGAGGTCCTCCTCCACCACTTCGTCGAAAGAAGTCCCTGAAGGCCTCCGTGAGCTCTATCCTCCTCCTCCCAATCATCATAATCATCTCCATCATCATCATCATCATCATCGCCGTCGTCGTCATCATCATCATCATCACCACCACCACCACCATCATCATCAGCATCGTCATCATCATCATCATCATCCCTCTTTCCCTCTTCCCTCTTCCTCTCTTCCATCTTCTCTTCCTACCGTCCACCGTCTTGAGCATCTTTCGTTCGTCGTACCACGCGAGCATGGCGTCCGCCTCTTCGAACCAGGCCTCGTCCCCATCCTGACGGTCACAATCATGCGCGCGATATGTTGAGGTACAGGAAAGAGCAATGGGGGAGGAGGGAAGGAGAGCAGGAGGGATTGAAGGAGAGAGCAAAGCAAAAGGAGCAGGAAGCTGGCGTTGGAGGAGGAGCAGGACGAGTAGCAGGAGCAGGACGAGTGGCGGCGGGGGCAGAGGCGGCGGGGGCGGGGGCAGCAGCAGCAGCAGCAGCAGCAGTGGTGGTGGGATGGAAAGATAAGCTCACGTCAATGAGGATGACATAGGAGAGCTTCTTCTTCTTCTTCTTCAGCGCTGCCTCAAGAGCCTCTGCCTCCTCCATCGTCCTCGGAAACCCTGCCAGCAGCCCCCCTCCCCTCCTCTCCACTGCGTCCGCCGCTGCCTCTGCGATCTTCTTGGGAGAGGTAGCCATGCTGGCGGGGAGGAGAGGGGAGGGAGGAGGAGAGGCTGTAGCAGGGAAGGGGGAGGGGAGGAGGGGGATGGGCAGCGCTGATCGAAGACGCTGAGCATGCGAGGAGGCGGAGGCTCCCACAAGAACTACCAGCATGGCGGCAGTTGAGAAGTGCGCTCCCCTTTTGGTATGGGGGTAGGGTTAGGAGGACGACGGGTAGTGGAGGTGATTTTGATGGGATTTCATCTACTGTGAAAGTGAATAGTCGGGGTGGGGTCACCAAAATGGGGGTGGGGGTGGGGTTACTACCGTAACGATCCCCCTCTAAAAGAAGGTAGAGGAAGCCTCGTAGAGGAGGGGGGAAGAACTTGTAGAGAGGGGCTGGGGGGGAGTGGAGGAGGAGCAGGAGGCGAAGGGCGAGGCAAGGAGTGCAGAGGGATAAGGGATGAACGAAGACAAGCAGGTATGAAAGTAAAGATGGAACTGTCAGATGAAATGCCTTAAAGGAAAAGAACGAGAAAATTAGAGATTGGTTTTTCTCCATTTCATTTCCAATAATGGGCAGATTATGCACAATCTTATTGACTTCCTTTCACTCTCATACTCGCAAGTTTCGTTTCCCTCCAATCTGCCATGACAGACATCAGCATGGAAAAAAAGACCATCGGTAGAGACAATAAACAGTTTCACAACATCAGAAGTCACTTATAATCATTCGGATCATCCCCGAAAGATGGTGTTTTTTTGTGATTGATTTCGTCGTTTGCAGTTCGCACAGCATCGTCATTATCATCATCTCTCTTCCTCACTCACCATCAACGTGTCGACCTTCGTCCTCCGGTCCCCCCCCTGGGTCTCCTAACCTGCGTTTTCAGACGTGAGAAGCGAGGAGGAGGGCGAGGAGGACGAGGAGGAGGAGGGGAGGAAGCGGGGGAGATGTCCAGTCCCTGATCGCCAGTGCATCATCGTCTTGCTAGCACTAGAGGTGTAGAGACCGACCCTTTCGCACGATCACGAGCCGCATTCGCCATGAGGTGGCTGGGCGGGGAGGGATGTGCTTGCTTGCGGGAGAGCAACCAGAAAGACATGAAGGGGAGCAAACAAGGCAGATGTACAAAGGAGCACATGTCTCGTCCCAGAACAATCCAGAATGTCATTGAGCAATCTCATGCCGGTGAAAGAAAGACGAGCACGTGTTGCACAGTCACGAGATGCCTTCACCATGCAGAGGTTCGGCATGGAGGGACGTGCGTCATGTGAAAACTCACAGGATCGCTACCTTGCAGTGTTGGTGCATCGAAGAGATAAGTAGAAGATGAAGAGACTTTGTGTGAGACCTGCACGAAGCATGAGCGGCAAATCAGATCATCAGAGGCAGTTGTAGTGGTTCAGTGGCATCAGACAAAATAATCTTCTTGGGTGTCACGTATGATGAACGTGTACGAGGAATTCTCACTTCACATGCCGACAACAGGGAGAGGACATGCACAACACAGCGGCGAACCTCACCTTCACATACCCTGAACATTATGTTCAAAGCTCCACCCCGTCTCGATGTTCACTTCTCTTGGACAAGATCTGTTGGTGTCATATCAGGATCCTTCAAGGATGAGAGAGGATGTATGCGGAACACCAAGATGAAATCAAGAGAACATGAGATCATCAAACTAAATTCCACGAGTTATCTAGCATTCAAAACGACCAGATGCCATCATTGCGATGACACGCGATGGCTTTGGAGATACCGAATGCATGGGTAAGAATACACATCAACGTGTGCTTACCAACTCATGACTGTCTTGTCATCTCTTTTATCATCATCTGAAACCTTGATGCGTCCCCTCCACGTTGACCATATTCGTTGCGTCCCTCGCAGCCGCAAGTTGTGTGACCTGTTACAGGTGTCAGGTGAACGATAACAACATCTCTCTGCTAATGATTGAGGACAAGGCTCTTAGTGCGCCGGTGAAAGCAGTTTGTTTCCTCACTGACAGTCGGAGGGAGCGCATAGCTTCTTGGTCTCATCATCGAGCCTCCACCAATGCAAGAGAGGTCAAGGGCAGGTGCAGGGAATATGAGATCACGCGACAGGGGGCATCGACAGATAAATGTTGTGGAAGAGCAGGAAGAATAGCGGCTGAGCGGAGGCAGAGAGGAGGGTGAATAGAGGAGGTGAACAGAGGAGGAGCAGGAGGAGCAGGGGGAGCAGGGGGAGCAGGGGGAGCAGGAGCGGGAGCAGGGGGAGCAGGAGGAAAGAAGAATAATCGCCTCTCGTACCATTGCCGTAGATCCTCCACGTGCAGCAACTACCCACCCCCTTAGTGCATTTGCCCTTCAATCCCTCCCTTTCGACCCCTCCTTTTCATATGGTTGACCACCCCTTCTCTCCCAAAAAACGTGACCACCATCCAATTCAGGATGAATCCATGGGTGTTTGAGTAGGTAGGGGTACCCACGTTCTTCGATCATTGTCCCTCATACCGACCGCTGGTTTGTCACAGGCCCGCCCCGCTGCCCGCCCGCAGGCCCGCCCCGCCCTCATGTTCTAAAGCCCTCATACATGGAATGAGCGGGGATGAGGGCAATCTGAGTTGGACGTGACTCCGTTTGTCAGTAGTGACGTGCAGTATGAGGGTCGCAACGGGCATTGGAGGGGGTGGGGTGCTATGAGGGGGGTGAGATAGCATGGGGTGGGGTAGTGTGGACCTACGTGTGAGTACACGACGAAATGTTGTGTTCTCGGATTCTACAACTTAGCAAGTTTTCGAAAATGAGTTATTTCGTTGACAACCGAAACTGAGTTACGCCTTCCCAGGTACAAAGATTTTTAAAAATATTTTTGATATATATTACTTCTTGAACCCCCACCTTGGTTCGGACCACCCACACAGAGCGACCACCCACCCCTCATTGACATAAAATGTTCACCCCCCACCCCCCAACCATCCGACCAGTCCTCCATGACCAGTCCTCAAAGGCCTCAGTTAACTCCTTCTGGTAACATCACCCTACCCCTCTTCAATTTATTTTAACTCGCCCTAACAACCCGGTGACTTGCTACGACCTGATCAGCAGAATGGACCGGTCCAATTCCGTGGACCGGTGCTTCATCTGCCTGCCATTCAAATCTCAAGAGGTCACCCATTGCTTTGTTTTGTACCCCTCTTTGACCACCAACTTCAACTCATTAGATAGGGTGGGGTCATATCTTATCCCCTTCTTGAATTTTGTGCAGTCAAAGATTGTCCGTACCCCACCACCATTTTATCATCACTCTCTCTGCCAACCTACCACCACCCCTCAAAGAATAGTACCCCTGCCTTTGTGTCCAATGAGCACCCTATATTTTCCTTCAAAGTACCCGGTTCAATAAGCTGCCCTGACAATCTGAAGTGTTAATTGTACCCCCCTATCTAAAGCACCCCTATTGCCCTCACCTCTTGTTACACCCCGCCTACCATCTTGTCACTCTCCGAATGCCCTCCTACGGGCATTCACCCCCCATTCCCCAACAGCACCCCATCACACGGGGTCCTTTCCTTGATCACCCAATTTTCCCCTGTTCAGTACCCCACCTTTGTAGTTCAAAGATAGCCCCTCCATATTACTACCCATCTTTGACCTACCCCCACCTATTTATTCCCAGCGAAATACAAAATTGAACCCCATACCCTACCCCGGAACCCATTGACAGCACCCCACCCCTCATACTCCAGGCTGTCGTTCGCCCCACCCCTATTTTCTACTCTTTTTCTTCGCCAGTCATCATACCATCCCCATCCACCCACCCCCCTTTTACTACCCCACCCCCTTGTCATGTACGATTCGTAGAACTTTCGTTGTTTGACTGACTGACACTCAATTTTCACCCCCACCCCCTCAAATAGACCCCAACACCACGACTACCCATAAATTTGTCGTGACTAACCCCAAGGGCCCCACACTTATTTTTGATACCCCTTCTTGAAACCTTGACACCACATCAAATCAACCCCTTATTTATGTGATTACCACCATCTACCCACCCTTGTTGATCAAATACCCCAATTCTACACCCCCACCCCTCTTTGAACCACGCTTCAGTTTACCACAAACCTTGTTCCAGTCGGCCCCACCACCCCACCCTACGATTTTCTCCCCACCCCACCAATATCTCCCCTGGTACATATACACCGTGTCCTTGGTACACCCCACCCACATTTGCTAAACATCTATTCCCATTAATTCGGTAGTGTTTTGATCACCCCTACCCCTTATTTTACCACCCCTACCATGACATAATACTGATGACCTACCCGCCCACCATCATCAACACACCCCACCCCCACGTTAATTTGCCACCCCCTTCCTGCTGACTGATTGATTTCCTGCATTTTCGCTCGTACGAGGATTACGCACGTTCTTCCCCTCCTCCTCCCTCCTCCATCCTCCCTCCTCCTCCATCTCCGTTTC
This sequence comes from Guillardia theta CCMP2712, assembly GCF_000315625.1. Lineage (NCBI taxonomy): Eukaryota > Cryptophyceae > Pyrenomonadales > Geminigeraceae > Guillardia > Guillardia theta. The sequence goes on from NW_005434552.1 coordinate 177,862, forward strand.
TTCATCGTTACCATCATACCTACGAATCTTTCCCCTTCCTCTAGACCAAGTTCTTCTCTCTTCTCCCCGACTTGCTGACCAACTGCACAAAAATGCACTACCCGCCAAATCAAACCTTAGTGATGAAGGGCGTCCCGCATGGGGCCACCCTCCCTCAGCTTCTCTCCCTCTTATCCTCCTCTGCTTCTTCCTCTGCCCCTCCTCCCTCTCCATCCAACATGCCTCCTCCCGGTCCTCCAGGGCCGCATGCTGGATTCCTGTCCACGAGCTCGTTTCCTCCTCTTGCTCCACCGATGGGAATGCAGGGAGAGATCCCCAACCCACACTCCGGGATGTTCCCTCCCTCTCCTCCCTCTTGCTCTCCTCCTCTGTCACATCCCTCCTCTCCGCCTGCCTTGCCCCTCCCGTGCAGCGCTCAAGTTGTCTTCGACCGCTTGCCAACCGACCCAGCCTACCCTCAACTTGCCTACCTCAACTTCCAGGATGCTGAAAGCGCTCATCTCGCCAAGAATGTGCTCAGGGTCTACGTCGATCATCTGCGCTTCCATGCTGGAGAGGGAAGGTGCCCTCCTCCTCCCATGGACTGCAGCCGCCTGTCGATCTCCATCAAGGGAGAGCCAGTTCCCAACTTCACCATCTTCGTTGGCAACGTCTATGACGAGGACGAGGCAAGTCTGTCTTCCACCTTCGGCGTCTTTGGCTCCTTGTGCTCTCTCTCCATCCATGGCCTCCCTCCCGTCAAGCTCATGGACGGATGTGCGTTCGTCAACTTCGTCAGCTTCATGGACGCAGCAGCGGCACTGCGGGCATGCGAGAACAGAGAGGTCATCCTTGGGAAGCGAGGAGGATGCATAGCGGAGGCTCGACCCAACCACAACATCCTCTACGTGGAGGAGGTGAAGAGGCTTCTGGAGAGCAGGCCGATGCAGAGCATGTCGTTCCAGGAGGCTGAGAGGATCACTACCTTCATGGAGGGCAAGCACAGGCCCCCTAGCGGGGTCGAGGTGCTGATCAGATGCCAGGGCTTGTTCTGCGTGGACTCTTACGACCGAACCATCACGCTTGCTCCTCCTCCTCTCCTTTCTTCTCCTCCCCCTCCTCGCTCCCTTCCTGCCCAGGTACCCATGAGCGAGTGTGCAGCTGCTTTCGAGCTCCCACGAGACCAAGGTCAAACTCCTCCTCGTGGACTTCCTGTAGGATGCCGGGCTGCTCCGCAGGAGAAAGTGGCGGCGTCTCCCCTGCAGCAGCTGTGGGGTTGGCAGTCACTGCCAGGAGTGGACAGGGCGTTGCTGGCGTGAAGAGGAGGAGGAGAGTGAAGGAGAAGGGAGAAGCGCTTGAGAGAAGTTGCTGATGGTTGTTTTCCTTTTTCTTCTGTTGTGATTGTTTCTTTTTCCTTTGTAGAGGCTTCTTGCCCATTGCTACATTCCGTTTGTTTCTGTAATTATTTGTGAATGAAGATTGTAACGATTACATTTCATTCCCACGGTTAAAATGCTCTCCTCCACTCCTCTTCCTCCTCCTCCTCCTCCTCGTCTCCCTCTTCGTCGACTTCATTCTTACTTCTTCTTCGCCTTCTCAAGGAGGTCATCCAGCGCGACCGGCCTCCACTGCAGCAGCGTGAGTCGCAGGCGGAAATGAAGGTGGTGGTGGGGGGGTGGGGGGGGATGTAGAACGATGAGAGCATGATGTAGGAGGAGGAGGAGGAGGAGGAGGAGGATGTGAAGTTGGAGAAGGGAGGGTGGGAGGGGCCGGGGAGGGCCAGGGGTAGAGGAGGACACGAGGAGAGGCAGCAGCAGGAAAGGAGGGAATGGAACAAGGGCAGGAGGAGCATGTAGTGGGATCAGGAACAAAGGAAACGTCAAAAATATCGGAAGAGGAAGGGAGGCAGGCAGGCACGGAGGCAGGGGAGGAGAACCTTTCCGCCGTCAAGCGCGAAGACGATACGATTGTCGAGGTAGATAG
>NW_005434552.1:180384-181079 GCF_000315625.1 Guillardia theta CCMP2712
TGGGAGTATGGAAGAAGTGCAAGGACGTGGAGGGAGGAAGTGGAAACAAAGACGGAGGAGGGAGGGAGGTGGAGAAGGAAGAGGGAGGGAGGTGGGAGACCTTGTGCAGGAGATGTGCAGCAGCTTGAGTTTTGCTTCTCTCCTCAGCAATCTGATGAGAGTTTAGGAAGAGCCAGGGCAAGAAGAACTTGTGGTAGGACCCAAGGCAAAAGATCCAGAGGGACGATCAGGATATCGTTAGCCTTGGTTGAAGGCGGCTGGACCGCGATGATAAGGACTCGGAAGTAAGAGCAGATAGAGGAAAAGGAAGAGGAGGAGGTGGAGGAGGAGGAGGAGGAGGAGGAGGAGGAGGAGGAGGAGGAGCACGAGCACGAGCACGAGCAGGAGCAGGAGGAGGAAGAGGGAGGGGGAGCAGCAGACCTTGAGGTACTTAAGGTTGTCTGCAGCAGGAGGCAGGGCGGATCCTGTGTTCTGAGCGCCGGCAACAACATTGTTCATCATGTCCAGCGCTCGATTGAAGAGCTTGTGAATCTGAAATAGAAAGTGAGGAGGGAGGAAGCGAAGGAGGCGGTGCCGATTGAGGAGAAGAGCGGGAGGAAGAGAAAGAGAAGAAAGAAGATGAGGAGAAAGAGGAGGAGGAGCAGGAGAAGCAGGAGCTGCTGCTGCAGCAGCAGCAAGAGGAAGAGGAGCAGGTG
>NW_005434552.1:187851-190780 GCF_000315625.1 Guillardia theta CCMP2712
GATGGGACAGGAGGAACAGGAGGGGCAGGAGGAAAAGAAGAAGGAGAAGAACGAGGAGGAGGAGGAGGAGGAGGAGGAGGAGGAGCAGGAGGAGCAGGAGGAGGAGGAGCAGGAGCAGGAGCAGGAGGAGCACGATGAGCAGGAGCAGCAGGAGCAGCAGGAGCAGGAGCAGCAGGAGCAGCAGGAGGAGGTCGAGGAGCAGGATCAGGATCAAGGGGAATGGAGCTCTTGTTCTTCACCTGATATTTGGTCCTGAGAGTTTCAAAGACTCCTGCAAGGTCATCCAACGACATGGAACGAGAGGAAGTTGCCATGGAGTAAGTCCTGACGAGAAGAATCAAGAGGTTGAACCAACAAACATGAGGTGAATGAGATGAGATGAGATGAGATGAGATGAGATGAGATGAGATGAGATGAAATGAGATGAGATGAGATGAGATGAGATGAGATGGGATGAGATGGGATGGGATGAGATGAGATGTCATGTGAGTTGTAAGACGTTCACTCGAAGGAATGTCTGTCACGAACAAAAAGCAACGGCAAACGAAAATAACACAATAGAGATCGAAGAGACATCAACAGATCATCGCGATACATCCCATGCACAAATCATCTCTTGTCTTGACATGGAACGATGGTAGACCTGTCGATCATTGCGATGACTTCTTCAAGACGAGTCAGGTGATACTCCTGCTCCTTCAACCTGTTCTCAACAACTTCCTTCTCATGCTCTAAAGTTATCATGTTGTCCTTCTCTGTGTTAAGAATCCTTTGTGTTCTAAAGATGTCATTCTGCCATGAGAGTGAGAATTGGAGTAGATGTACACCATGACAGACCTCTGCGCCCTCGACCAGCACTGCGATGTTGTGAACAAGAGGGAGAGTGAAAGCTTCGTCTGCATCGACATCTTCAAATGCTCCTATTTGTCCTCCAGTCACCTAATAGCAAACCAACAAGTCAGAAAGACAAGCAGAGGAACTGAATCAAAAGGAAAAATAAGAGCAATGCCATCATGACATTGTACACGACAACAATGGTTCGACATAGAGAGAAAGTATCACATCACATCACATCACATCACATCACATCTCATCTCATCTCATCTCATCTCATCTCATCACATCACACCACATCACATCACATCACATCACGTATCGTACCAGCTTGGCCTGTTTTCCTCGCATGTCCACAATCGCAACATGCTTCGGCTCCCCGCCCCCAAGGCTCCCAGCCCCCAGCTCCTCCGCCTCCTCCTGGATCTCTTCTGCTGTCTTGTAAACTTTCTTCTTCTTCTTAGGCTTCACGTCCCCTACGTCTATCTTCCAGTTGTACTCCCTCTTGATCTTCTTCTTCTTCTTCTTCCCCTCCTCCTCCTCCTCCTTCTCCTTCTTCAGCTCCTGTTTGTGCTCCGGCCGCACTCCTAGACCCTCCAGCTTCACGCGTTTCTTGGCCTCAATGGCCTTGGAAATACCCGACCCGTCCTTGCCCAACCCTCCTCCCTTGTACCTGAGACAGGCTAAGATGCCCTGAACCAGAAGCAAGACAAAGAAGGGAGGAACGAGGAGAAAGAGGAAGCGAAAGAGCATGGGGAAAAGACGGTGATGGTGATGGTGATTGTGATGGCGATTGTGATTGTGATTGTGATTGTGATTGTGATGGTGATGGTGATGGTGATGGTGATGGCGATGGTGATGGTGATGGTGATGGTGATGGCGATGGTGATGGTGATGGTGATGGTGATTGTGATTGTGATTGTGATTGTGATGGTGAGGGTGAGGGTGATGGTGATGGTGATGGTATTGGTAGCAAGGAGTACCCCATCTTCTGCAGCATCTTGAACGCTTTTCCTCCCGCATCCATGGACTTGAGGCGATGGAGAGATTCATAGTCAACGTCCTTGCTCGCCGGCTTCTTCTCCTCCTTCTCCTTCTGCGCTCCGAAAGAGGTAGGTAGCTCTGCCTCCCGCTGCGGCACCCGCTCCTCCTCCTCCTCCTCCTCCTCCTTCCGCTTGCCAAACCTTCTCCTCGCTCCCAGACCCACATGCTGATCCTCGTCGCCCTCGTCGCTCTCATACGATCCTCCGCTGCCCTCCTGCCGGAGCAAGCGACCTCAGCATACAGAAGGAGAGAGGAGAAGAGCAGCAGATGGCAAGCAAGAACACTGGACCTCTCTCCTCACCTCGTCGCTCTTCTCCTCCTTGTTCAGCTCGCTTCCCTTCAGCCCTCCGCTCACGAAGCCCATCGGGGCCGAGTAGCTCTTCTTGAACGCTCCCCCATCGTCCTCGTCGCTGTCTTCATGGAACACGCCATAGATCGCTGAGTTCTTGCTCTGCCTCTTTCCCTTCTTCTGCCCCAGCGCGTAGAACTCGCCATCTTCACCAAACTCTCCTGCATCGCACCTCTCGTCAGCGCAGCTCTTCGCCTCCCCGCCAGTCTCACCGCCCTCATAGTCGTTCTCCGTGGAGAACCGCATGGCGGGAGCATCGTATCCGTCCATGGTCCCTGCGGGGAAAACTCAGCCTTCACCAGCAAGATGGGTGGAGGACGAAGGGAAAGAGAGGGGAGGAGGCAGAGGAGATGCGAGTAAGGATGCGACATGCGCAACATTGCACGAACATGATGATACCAGCTGTCTTCGCTTGTCACTCCCTCCCTCCCTCCCTCCCGCCTCCCTCCCTCCATCGATCGATCGATCCATTTTCTACAGATCCTTCCATTGCTCGTCTCCTCTTCGCTTCGCTTCCTTCAGTTCAAATGTACTCTCTCCTCTCCCTCCTACCTCTCCTCTCCTCTCCTCTCCTCTCCTCCTCTCTCAACCTCCTCCCCTCCCCTCCCCTCCCCTCCCCTCCCTCCCATGTGCCGCTGTATATGACGGCTGGGTAAATAAGAAAATCAGGACAGCGTGCGGAATGGCCGGAGAAGTGAGTCG
>NW_005434552.1:190880-194227 GCF_000315625.1 Guillardia theta CCMP2712
GAGAGAGAGGAGGAGGGAGGGAGGAGGAGATAGAAGGAAGAAGACGAAGGAGGAGGAGGGAGGGGAGGGCGGGGGGAGGGATTCCTCAAAAGTGCATTTAGGGAGATAGAGGATGGACGATGAATGAATGAGAGAACAGGAGGGCAGGTGCAGGAGATGAAAAAAGAGGAGAGGAGGGAAACAAGGAGTATTCAGCTATGTTGTTACAAACCCTTCGCTCTTGACCTCTTTGAAACTTTGAAATCTTAAATTGTCTGATTCCTGTTGCTAGGATGTTTCTACAACAGAGCAGAAAGCAGGAGACGAAGTTGAAATCGAAACGGTCTTACCCTCCCTCTTCCTACCCTACCTCTCCCTCCCTCCCTCCCTCCCTCCCTCCCTCTCTCCTTCCCTCCCTCCCTCTCTCCCTCCCTCCCTCTCTCCTTCCCTCCCTCCCTCCCTCCCTCCCTCCCCCTTCATCCATGCTCCCATTCCTCTCTTCTTGTCTTCCTCCTCGTCCGCCTGCTGCTTCTGTTCTCCTTTGTCCACTATCCCTCGATGCCTCCTCCACCACATCACCTCCTCCTTCTGCTCCTCCTCCTCCACATCATCTCCTCCTCAACCTCTCCTTCTTCGTAGCTCGTCTGTTCCTCCTCACCTTCTCCGCCAGGTATCAGCATGGGATGGAGAGGAGAAGATCAACGCGCTGGAAGCTTCCAACGGAGTGACAAAGTGAGGAGACTGGAATGCAATGATGAGTGACAAGAAGTGACATGTGTGTTGTTTTCTCAACTCCATCTTCCTTTCACTCGGAAATCAAGATGTCGAGGAGTGCTTTTCAGCCCGGAGAGAAGATGCTATGTCAACACCTTCTCCTGTACGTTCCCATGTTGTCCTTGTGACGTTGCATGTTTGCTGCGTCTTACAGATGTGGTGTCACTTGTTTGTGTGCACATGACTTGTAACAAGTGGATTGATGCTCTGCCGTATCTGGGGATTGTTTGACCTGTTTGTGTTGTTCAAGATTCTTGTTGCTCATCAGAATTTTCTCTTCATTCAATCTTCATCCACGTGCAAGTTCATCAGACGTTCGTTCATCCCCAAGAAACTGAAGCTGTCTCTCCTCGATGCTTGTCAAATCGCCGCTTCCATGTTGATTCGTGTCTCTGAAATTTTGAATCTAACCAACAACATTCTGAACGAGGGTCGCTTTCTGACTCTTGCGTTTCAGTTTACCTTCGTCTCTGCAGAGGTCGGGGAGTTGGTGATGACGATGTTTTTTCTCGTGTTCGTCCATTGACTCACCTCGCAGCCTTCAAACCAATCATCGCAGGTAAATGACAACCAGACGAGACCTCCAGGCTGCTGCTAGCTGTTACTCCTCCCCCGAACTCCCCTTTCTTCTCCTCCTCCTCCTCCTCCTCCTCCTCCTCCTCCTCCTCCTCCTCCTCCTCCTCCTCCTCCTCCTCCTCCTCCTCCTCCTCCTCCTCCTCCTTCTCTCATTTCGCTTCAACATTTCTTACAAACTTTCTCATGTGATGTTGCCAAGAATGGGACCAGCAAACACTCAGAGCCTCCGAGATTCTGTGATAACTCTTCTCCTTCTCTCTCCTTCCTCTCTCTCCTTCCTCGATCTGTTCTTCTCTTCTATCACCGCTGCTGTGCTCTCATCATCGCTTCACTTTTCTCAGGTATAAAGGAGAAACGCAAGTCGCTGACTCCCAACAGTTCACCGAGTACAAGGCAGAGATTCCTAATGATATCAAGGTCCTCCTCCTCCTCCTCCTCCTCCATCCCCCCCTCGCCAACACCTGCTCCTGCTCCTGCTCCTGCTTCTCCTCCTCCTCCTCCTCCTCCTCCTCCTCTCCTTCCCCTTTCCCTCTTCCTGTGCTGTGTCTACAGCAGCAAGAGTTCTTCAAGGCTGAATGTCTTCGGTGCTTCAGGTTGAGGCAGGACCAGACAGACAACTCGTCTTGGGCTTCTACTCGGAGGAGAACACTGAGATGCGAAGCGCGTCCGTGGTAATTCACTTGACTCCTCCTCCTCCTCCTCCTCTTCCTCATCGCCTCCCTCCTCTCCACCCTCTACACATCTCTTCCTTCTTCATTTGATAGTTCTATAGGAGCTTGGTCAGATTCCTTCGCTCGTCGCTAACCCTCCGATTCCTCGATCTCTTGTAAACATCTTCAATTCCTCCCCTCTCTCACCTCCCTCACCTCCTCCTCCCTCTATCGATATCTATCTACATCTGTCTACCTATCTACCTATCTATCTGTCTGTATATCTACCTACCTACCTACCTAGGCTATCTATCTATCTATCTATCTATCTATCTATCTATCTATCTGTCTATCTATCTATCTATCTATCTATCTATCTATCTATCTGTCTGTCTGTCTGTCTGTCTGTCTGTCTGTCTATCTATCTATCTATCTATCTATCTATCTATCTATCTATCTATCTATCTATCTATCTATCTATCTATCTATCTGTCTATCTATCTATCTATCTATCTATCTATCTGTCTGTCTGTCTGTCTGTCTGTCTGTCTGTCTATCTATCTATCTATCTATCTATCTATCTATCTATCTGTCTATCTGTCTATCTGTCTATCTATCTATCTATCTATCTATCTATCTATCTATCTATCTATCTATCTATCTATCTATCTATCTATCTATCTATCTATCTATCTATCTATACTTTCTCTCTATCTATCTAGATCTCTCACTCTCCTGTTCCTCCCAGTATTTGAACGGCAAGTTTGCGAGTGGAACGTGGAGAGCATATGAATGCACGTTAGCGACTAGAATGAAATTTACTCTCCTAGAGTAAACCTTGAACTTCCTCCCCTACCCCTGCCCTACCTCCTCCTCCCCTACCCCTACCCTTCAGCCTCCTTCCCATCCTCCTCCTCCTCCTTCTCTACCTCTCCCAACCTTCCCGTCCTCCTCGTCTTCTCTACCCGTCCTCGTGTACTGCAAGCGTCCCTCGCGTCTTTCCCTCTATTTCACATTGGTTCTCTTCCTTATCCTGGGTCTGGCTCGAGGGTGGGAGGTCATCCCATCAAGACTGCAAAGCACCAGTCAAGACCCTACAACATAACTCCTTCCTCCTCCTCCCACCACCCCCCGGATATTTCCTCTGGGGCCCCTATGCCTTCAAGTTCATGGATGTGATCTTATCAATTTTCTTGCGGTTCTCCCTCAGCTAGGCCACACATGGATATGGCGGGGGAGTCTCACCCGTTCTTCCAAATTTGGAAAAAAACAACAGGCTGGTCCCCGTTTTGCAAAGAATTGCCCAGGCATGTTTGTTTCAAGGGCGACTTTCACCGCCATCGGTTTTGCCACATCTTGGGATTTTCA
>NW_005434552.1:195112-205699 GCF_000315625.1 Guillardia theta CCMP2712
TTTGAAGAATAAAGATTTGATCGGGAGCAGCAGCAGCACCACCAGGAGAAGATGGTGGGTATCGAGGAGGGAAACGAGAAAGAGGAGAAGAGCGATCACAAGGGCCAGAAGAAGCTGAATCAGCAGTGGTCGTGGAGGAGGAGGAGGAGGAGGAGGAGATTACCTGTAGTAGGGCGAACAGATCAATCTCCCGCATGGACTCATGGAAGCGTCGACGAAGATATCGCGGGATTGGCTGAAAGAAGCGATGAGAGAGAGGATGGAAGGGGAGAAAGGTTGATCCGTGTTGGAAGGAAGAGGAAGCAGGGGAATCAAATTAAGATTGACAGGGAGGAGTAAGGAGGAGAGATAGGAGCGGAGTCGGACCAAGACAAGTAGGAGGAGGAGGAGGAGGAGGAGGAGGAGGAGGAGGAGGAGCAGCAGCAGCAGCAGCAGCAGCAGCAGCAGCAGGAGAAGGAGAAGCAAGTAAGGAGAGGGAGAGGAGGAGGAGGAGGAGGAGGAGGAGGACATCAGTCTGTCACAGAGACCTGTCTTCACAGATTCCGACGAGTCTCTTTGGAAAGATCTGAAATAAGATCAGCGAATCGAAGACATTACAAGTATGCATCGATATGAAACCCTAACGAAGATATGGAATGTTATCTCGTCATCTTCATCATGGTACATCTTGCAATCATTGTCTTCATCATCGTGAAATTCACATCTTGAATACGATTATGAGCATCATCGCCAGAGTGCAATCACCAACAGCATACTCAAACATACATCTTGACAAGTTGTCATGAGTATAAGTTTACCTGCCATGCCTTGTATGCATGTACCACATGTATTTCTCCTTTCTTGCGTTTGCGCGAAGAATTTCCTGGTGAAAGAATCATTCGTAAACCATGCTGAAATGAATAGGCGAGGCAGAAGGAACATCTTTTAAAATCAAAGATGGAGAAAGGAAATAAAGAAGCAGAGAAAGGAAGAGAGAAGTAGAGAAGAGAAGAGACGAGAAGAGAAGAGAAGAGACGAGAAGAGACGAGAAGAGACGAGAAGATGGGAGGGGAGCGGAGAGGAGAGGAGAGGAGAGCAAAAGAGAAGAGAAGAGAAGAGAAGAGAAGAGAGGGGAAGAGAAGAGAAGAGCGAAGAAGAGGAAAAGAAGAGCGGAGAGCAAAAGGTGAGAGTGGAAGGAGACAGGGTGTAAAAGGACGACAAGTGAGGAGAGGATAAAATCAGAGATATCAGAGGCCAACCCACCGAGACTAGTTTCCGTCTGGTCAGGTATCGAGTCTCTTCGATGTATCCATTCCCTCTGTTGTTGACAAACATGATCAGAAAAAGTAGACGGAACAACATAATGATAAAATGTGATGATAGTTGTAAAGCTGCCTGTGACGGTGAATAGAAATGCAGAGCTCATCAAAATACAAATGAGATCATCAGCAAAATCGACAACGGCAGCAACAGCAACATCAAAAACAGCACTATAGTCATCATATCCACCTTTGTCTTCATGATCATGAGTTATCATTCTATCAGCACCATCATACCACAAACACCAGGAGCAACAGGAGCAGCAGCAACGGGAGCAGCAGCAGCAGCAGCAGCAGCAGCAGCATTACTATCAACCGTACCATCTGATCAGAAACAAAATCATTTTGTCCCCCGGATAAGCGATAAACGCAGAGTTGATCCATGAACTCTCCATTAATGAAGCTGAAAGAATTCCTAGACATGAAAGTTTTCAACAACCAAAGCCATGCAGCTCTTGGCTGCTGCCACCCGTACTTACCAACCCCTCCCCCTCCCTATCCCCCTCTTTTTCTTTTCTCCCCTCGCTTCTTTGACCTCCATCATTGTGACCTCGACCTCTTCCCTCCTCATCCTTCATCCCACTTTCTTGCATCTCCCTAGGGACTTTCTCCTCCTCCTCCTCCTCCTCGTACCTTCGAGCAAGCAGCAGCGACTCGTTCGGACGGTTCCTGGGGCCGGTAAGGACGGAGAGGGTGAAGCCAGGACGAGGCTCGTGGAGGAGCTCAAGTCTATTCCTCTTGCGAAGGCAGGAAGGAGGAATGATACAATAGTCTCTCCTCCGGCAGAAATTGTTGTGGTTCTTGTACAACTTCTTCATCTGAAGGATCCTACTGATGGCTGTTTGCTCGACGAGCATCGTTGTTGCAGATGTCTTACTATGCATATCCAACAATGCTTGTGAGAAATCGACGTCGTTGATGATGATTGTACTCCCGCTGGGTAGGAAATGTCAGAGAGCAAACCATCTCTATCATCTCTATCATCATCATATCCATTATGTCCATCATCATATCCATCATAATCATCATCATCATCTCCATCATCTGTTTAATTGTGATTCGTCGTCATTTCCCCCTCACCCTTCATCGCAGAAAGAGACTATCAGCCTCTCCCCATTCACATCTCTTGACAGCGCCATCCGACAAAGTTTCTTGTGCTTGAGAATCTGAAAACCAATCATCAACTCTCAGAATTATCTCTCCTCCACTCCTCTCTTCCATCCCCTGTTTTCTCTCCCCCCTCCTCTCTCTCCTTCTCCTCTCCTCTCTCACCACATTGTTCCTCCACCCCGTCGCAACCTTCGAGCTTCCATCCTCATTGATATCCCATATCCTCACTGTCCCATCTAGACCCGAGGACAGAAATTCGCTTCTGCTCAACGGCTCGATGTTCTTCACCCAACCTCCATGTCCCACGAACTTCTGAACCAGCGCTGAGCTCCTTCTTCCTCCCCTTTCCCCTTCTCCTCCTCCTCCTTCACCTGACCTCCCACAGCCACTCGACTCAAGCCTTCGCATGTCCCACTGCTGTACCGTCTTGTCGTCAGAGGCTGTCAGGAGGGTATAGCCGTCCATGAATTTAAAGTTGTTGACAGGCCCGCTGTGTCCATGCAAGATGGATACGACGCGACATCGCGCCCCTCCTCCTCCGTCTCCTCCTCCTCCCCCTCCTCCCCCTCCTCCCTGTCGTGGATCAAGAAGGCGGATCGTGCTGTCCTCCATGCACCCCACCAGCATGTTCCCCGTGAGGTCGAATCCCACGCAGAAGCATCCTTTCTCCTCCGAGTAGCCAGCCGTCTCATCCTCGTACCTCAGCGCTCTCGTCCTCACTCCCTCCCACATGCTCGTAGCTGGCAGTTGGGGGAACCGGCTGGTAGTCGCGAGGAACTCCCTTGCCCTTAGCTGCTTCATGACCGAGCCATCTCCTCCTCTGCCTCCATCGCCCCTCCTTCGGAGCATCTCCCCTTCCCCTCTGCGTTCAGGAGACCGTAGCACGCTGCTGCAAGTGGCCGCTGCCATTGGGTGTGGGCGGGAGCAACATCATTAACACAAGATGTTGCTCTGCTGTACGAAAGCATGAGCAGCAGCGAGGGCAAACAACTTCCAGCCCTCTAGCGCACCTCGTCTTCAGTCGAGGTTGAGAACATTATGCGGTAGAGATGCTTGTCTGATGCCATAGAAGGTGAAAGGAATGAGACGACCTAGAGAGGTCGAAATCATACATGATGCTTCATGACGATCAGGTTATCTCCCTCCCCACCTAACCCCAAGGGTCTCACCCATCCTTCCCTCCTCTATAACAACTTGAAGTCTTTATACCAACCTTCTACCTGCTCTGTCTCCTCCTCCTCCTCCCCCTCCTCCTCCACCTCCTCTCCCTCTACCTTTCCCTCTCTTTTATTGCGGCCATTGCGCTGCATGTTCGGAACTCATACAGCACACCTCATAAAGTTCCCGGCCCTCATACCGCACGCTTATCAACCGGGAAAAAAAAATTCAATTTCGGTTGGTGACTTCCCTTGTGCTCTGCCGCTGCTGGTGTGGTGGGTAAGAAGATATTGCTGTCTTTTTACTTACACTATGTCTGAATCTGAGGTGAACTTGCTCAACCTGTCTACCTCTGCCAGGAGGCCGCCGTTGCAGAGGGTGACGATGCAATGCTGAGAGGGAGTCAGGGAGGGAGAGGGGGGAGGAGAAGGGAGAGGAGAGAGAGAGAGGATCGAGAGGTGAAGGAGAAGAAGCAGAACTGAGAGGGAGGGAGAGGGTGAGAGGAGGGGAGAAGTAGAGGAGAGGGGGGAAGGGAGATCAGAGAAGAACAGCTAAGAACTCGGAACAGCTAAGGGGGACGAAATATGGTGAAAGGAGGGGAGAAGAGGGGGGGGCATAGAGGAGAGGAAGGGAGATCAGAGAAGGAGAGCAAGAGAGGGCAGAGGGAGAAAGGAAATAGAGAGACGAAGGTGGAAAAAACAGAATGAAAGAGAAAAGGAATTAGGAGATGCGAGAAAGCGAAGAGAAGAGAAGGACCTAGTACGCCCGTGTCAAGCAACGGACATGTACTCATTAAAGCGATGAGCTTGTTTGGCTGCTGCTCGTCAAAGGTCAGGCCGGACGAGAGCGAAGAGGACGCGTACTTGTCGCTGAAGCGAAGCTTCGAGGATGCGACAAAGACGATCTCTGAGCTCAGGGCGGAGCTCCAGGAGGCCAAGGATTGTCTGGCGAGGCAGAAGGACATCAAGCAGCAGCTGTCAAGCTTTGCATGCCCGACGCCTGAGGCGTCAGAGCATTCAGAGCAGGAGGGGAAGACTCAGGATCAAGCCGTGCCATGGCGCCTCCCGGAGGAGATCCGACGTATGCTTGGGGAGCTCTTGGAGGCCTCCGACGACTCTCAGCGATGGATGCTGCTCCTCAATGACCTCATCGTCTCTCTGGGCGTCGACGTGTCGGGGCTCATACAGCCCGCCGGTCCCGACAGGCTCTCGCACGAGGAGTACGAGAGGCGAGTGGCAAGAGAGTGGGAGGTGGCGCGCAAGGCCAGGAGCCTGGAGGAGCTGGAGGTGCTTCGGGTCATGGCGGAGAGCATCCCCGGCGGGAGCGAGGCGAGTCCTCTTGCGGGGCTGCAGGGGATGACGGCGAGCGCTCTATCGGCTCTATGGCAGACGGCGATAGCGAGGAGGCTAGAGGAGGAGCCGAGCAGGCTGGCGAGGAAACAGGGGCAGTCGCGCCTGGACAACAACAAGTTTGCGGAGGAGGCGTCAGACGCTACAGGCAGCGGGGAGGTACCGGAGGCCGTGTACGGGCAGATTGGCGAGTACTTCGGGGGGCTGATGGAGCGGATCGGGCTACCTCAGACGGAGCTGATGAAGGGGATAAAGGAGGAGCACTGCCGGGACAAGGACGCGGAGGAAGCGTTCACGACGAGCAACTACAACATCACGACGACAGCCAAGGAGGAGTGGCTCAACGTCACAGACCCAGAGAGGAGGCGGAGGCTGTCGGAGGGGGGGCGGCTGATCCGAGGGATGGAGGAGCTGAAGGCGCACGAGACAGCAATCAAGGCGGGGCTACGAGCAGAGGAGCTGATCGCGCTGCAGCTCTACACAGGTGAGAGGGGGCAAGAAACAGAGGAGAAGTCCAAGGCAGGATAGGGAGGAGACAAGAGGAAGGGGGGGGGCGAGGACCAGGGGGAGGAGGCGAGGAGGACAGGGAGGAGGCGAGGAGGAGGCATGTTCGGTAGCTGACGGGAGGTTTGCGGGGTACCAGGGCCGATGTTCTGCAAGTACAACCTGGCGCTCCGAGGCCCCGACAAGGTCGCTAACAGGTACACGACGACCATCCACTGCATCGTCAGCGGCATCGTGAAGCTGTCTCGTCACTCGAGCCTGCCCAAGGGACGGCGAGTGTGGAGGGGCCTAAGCGGGCGGAGGCTGCCGGAGAGGTTCCTGCTGGAGAACGAGCTCGGGGTGTCCGGAGGGGTCGAGTACGGGCTGCTGAGCACGACAACAGACGTCAATACGGCGATCCAGTACATGGGGAAGGGGAGAGAGCCGATCGTGTTCGAGATCAGCTGCGGGGCGATCGACCGGGGGGCGAGCTTGGCGTTCTTGTCTCAATATCCGGGGGAGGAGGAGATGTTGTATCCGCCGCTGTCGTACCTGGAGGTGGTGAAGACGCCGCGGTACATAGAGGTAGAGGGGAGGTGGGTGAAGTCGCTGGAGCTGAGAATCAACGCCAACACGATGAGCTTGACGATCGAGGACATGCTGGGAAAGAGGAAGCAGCTGTACGTCGGGCTGATGGAGAATATCGTAAGGGAGGTAGAGCGAGACGTGAGGGGTTGGGAGCCGAGGATCCAGGAGCGGCTGGTGACTGCGACCGGTGACCATGTACATTGGAAGCACGAGGAGCTCGTGAGATCTATATTGGAAGAGTGCAGGAAGCTGGTGGAGGCGAGCAGAGCACGGCCGGCGGAGTGGTACAACGAGGACTCGAGATACAAGGAGGCGATCGAACTGTCAAACACGATGAAGGACATGGCAATGAATAAGCTCAGGCACTGGATCGAAGACACTCGAGGGGACTGGCAGTGCGAAGTCCTCGCGAGAGAGTCGATGAAGTCAGTGTACTGGAAGACGATGGGAGGTCTAATGCACCAGACCTACTCGCTGACAGGAGGGGAGGAGGGCGCCGGACAAGACGTGTGCAAGAGACTGTGCGGGATGTACGGGGTGTCGAGCTCAAAGAACGAGGAGCAGAGGGGGCCGGCGACAGTGATGGCGGTGGTACGGGGGCAGGGCGAGCTGATTCCGCTACTCAAGGCAGCAGGATGCGACATGAACGAGCGGGGGGAGGACGGGAGGGCCGGTCTGCATGTAGGAGCGACACTGGGGAGGGCGGGGAGCGTGAGGGAGCTGATAGAGGCAGGGGCAGACGTAGAGGCGAAGGACTGGGAGGGAAAGACATGCGTGCACTGGGCGGCAGAGTACGGGCATGTGGAGGTACTGAAGCTGCTGGGAGAGAAGTGCGGAGAGGAGAAGCTGAGAGATCTTGCGAGGGTAAAGGACAATATGGGCAGACTATGTAGTCACTTGGCGAGCTACGAGGGGCACGTAGAGGTAGTGAAGTACCTTGCGGAGACATGCGGGAAGGAACTGCTGTGGGAGCCAAACAATACAAGTCAGACATGCGCACTGCTTGCGAGCGAGGGAGGGCACCTCGAGCTTCTTGTGTACCTTGTGAGGACATGCGGTGAGGAGCTGCTGAGAGCCAAGGACGATGATGGCACGACATGCGCGCTCGCGGCGAGTGAAGGAGGACACCTCAAGGTTGTCAAGTTTCTTGCTGAGACATGCGGAGAGGAGGTGCTGAGAGAGAAGCGAAATGACGGCCAGACGTTCGCGCTGCGTGCAAGCCTTGGAGGGCACGTGGAAGTGCTCAAGTACCAAGTGGAGACGTGCGGGGAGCAGGTGCTGAGAGACAAGGACATCAAGGGCCGAACATGCGCACTGCAGGCCAGCCAGGGGGGGCACGTGGAGGTGCTCAAGTATCTCACTGAGAGGTACGAGGAGAAGGTGCTGAGGGAGCAGGACAACGCTGGCTCATCATGTGTGCATTACGCAAGCCAGGGTGATCGTGTTGATGTGCTGGTATACCTTGCAGAGACATGCGGGAAGGAGGTGCTGAGAGCGAGGACGAAGGACGGCTCGACCTGTGCGCTAGCGGCAAGCGTTGTAGGTCACATCAATGTACTGAAGTACCTTGCGAAGACATGTGGAGAGGAGGTGCTCAAAGAGAAGAACAACGACGGTGAGACGTGCTCGCAGCTGGCAAGCAGAGCAGGACACCTGAAGGTACTGAGGTACCTTGCTGAGACAGGCGGGGAGGAGGTACTGCGAGTCAGGGACAGTATAGGCAAGACATGCGCGCATAAGGCGAGCGAGAAAGGACATATCGAGGTTCTGAAGTACTTTGTGAAGACCTTCGGAGAGGAGGTGCTGAGAGAAAAGGACAAGGATGGCAGAACTTGCGCACTTTATGCAAGCGCTGTAGGACAGGTAGAGGTACTGGGGTACCTTGCGGAGACATGCGGGGAGGAGCTGATGACCGAGAAAGACAACCAAGATGTGACATGTGCACACATCGCAAGCCAAGAAGGACACGTTGAAGTCCTGAGGTACCTTGCCGAGACTTTCGGAGAGGAGCTGCTGAGAGCAAAGAAAAATGACGACGCGACATGCGCGCATGTGGCAAGCTTGGGAGGTCGAGTGGAAGTGCTTATGTATCTTGCGCAAAGATGCGGGGAGGGGATGCTCAGGGACAAGGACAAGGCCGGTAGGACATGCACGCATTACGCTTGCCAAGAAGGGCATCTAAAGGTACTGAGGTACATCGCGGGGACATGCGGGAAGGAGCTGCTGCAAGAGAGGGACAAGGAGGGTATGACATGCGCTCATAGGGCTAGCGGGGGAGGGCATGTGGAGGTACTGAAGTATCTTGCTGAGACATGCGGGGAGGAGGTGATGAGAGAAAAGACTATCAACGGAATGACATGTGCGCATATCGCATGTCAGGGAGGGCACTTAGCGGTACTTGTGTACATCACGGAGACATGCGGGGAGGACGCGCTGAGAGAGGAGAGCGGCGTTGGTACGACATGCGCACACATCGCGAGCGCTGCTGGACATCTTGAAGTTTTGATGTATTGCGGAGAAACATGCGAGGAAGAGTTGCAGAGACAAATATCAACCGTCGGCATGACATGCGCGCATATCGTGAGCGCTTTAGGGCACGTGGAGCCACTGAAGTACCTCGCGGAGAAATGCGGAGAGAAGCTGCTGAGAGAGAAGAGCAGGGATGGTATGACATGCGCGCATATCGCAACCATGGGAGGGCATGTGGAGGTATTGAGGTACCTTGCGAAGACATGCGGGGAGGAGCTTCTGAGAGAGAAGAACGATGATGGTAAGACATGTGCGCATATCGCAACCCAGCAAGGGCACCTGGAAACACTGGCATACCTCACAGAGACCTGCGGGAAGGACGTGTTGCGAGACAAGAACAATGATGGCCTGACATGCGCGCACATGGCATGCCAGAAAGAACATGTAGAGGTACTGATGTACCTTGTCGAGACATGCGGGGAGGAGCTGCTGAGAGAAAAGAGCGATGGCGGACGGACGTGCGCACATTGGGCTGGCTCTGTAGGGGGTGTGGAGGTACTGATGTACCTTGTTGAGACATGCGGGGAGGAGCTGCTGAGGGAAAGGGATACTGAAGGCCTGACCTGCGCCCATTTTGCGTCCATCGTAGGACACGTGGAAGTACTGAGGTACCTTGCGGAAAAATGCCGGAAAGATCTTCTACGAGCAACAGATTTTATCAGCAGGACATGCGCACACGCAGCAAGCGCGGGAGGTCATGTGGAGGTACTGAAGTACCTGGTGGAGACATGCGGGAAGGAGCTGCTGAGTGAGAAGAAGCGTGACGGATGGACATGCGCGCATATCGCATGCCAGGAAGGGTATATGGAGGTACTGAAGTACCTCGCCGAGACATGCGGGAAGAAGCTTCTGAGAGCTAAGACCGATGACGGCCTGACGTGCGCGCATATCGCCAGCGCTCAAGGGCGTCTGGAGGTTCTGAAGTACCTTGCTGAGACATGCGGGAAGGAGCTGCTGAGAGAGCCCGATGTTCGCTTGAGGACATGTGCTCATTTTGCGTGCAATGAAGGGCACCTTGAGGTAGTGAGGTACCTCGCGGAGACATGCGGGAAGGAGCTGCTCGGAGATAAGGACAAGGATGGCTGGACATGCGCGCACGCGGCAAGCTTGGGAGGGCATGTAGACGTTCTGGTGTTGATCGCGAAGACATATGGGGAGAAGATCCTAAGAGACAAAGGAAATGATGGTGCGACATGCGCGCATGCGGCAAGCCAGGAAGGGCACATGCAGGTACTGATGTACATTGTGGAGACATGCGGGAAAGAGGCGCTCAGAGACAAGAAGGATGGTCAAGTGACATGCGAACATGTGGCGTGCGCTGTAGGGCACTTGGCAGTGCTGAGGTACCTTGCGGAGACATGCGGGAAGGAGGTGATGAGAGAAAAGACTATCAACGGAATGACATGCGCGCATATTGCAAGTCAGGGAGGGCATGTGGAGGTACTGAAGTATCTTGCTGAGACATGCGGGGAGGAGGTGATGAGAGAGAAGAAGAACGACGGAATGACATGCGCCGATTACGCAAGTCAGGGAGGGCATGTGGAGGTACTGAGGTACCTCGCGGAGACATGCGGGAAGGAACTGCTGACAGAAGAACATGATGACGGTGGGACGTTTTTGTCTATCACTGGAGAGCAAGACATCAGAGCCTTTTGTGAAGGTTTGGGGTGGAGTAGTTGAGTGACTGAGACTAAGTGAGAGGAATACATTACAACTCTTACCTTGAGAGGAATACATTACAACTCTTACCTTGAGAGGAATACATCACAACTCTTACACACCCTGATCAAGCTACTGTAAGCTCAATCCTTGTCGGGTCAACTGCAGCAGTTTGAACCCTTCGGCTCCTCCTGCCTCTTGTCTCTCCATGTATGCCATACTTTATCCCTTGATTCCTCTTCCCTCCTGCTGCTGCTGCTGCTGCTGCTGCTGCTGCTGCTGCTGCTACTACTACTACCTCCTCCTCCTCCTCCTCCTCCTCCTCCATCACCTCATCCTCCTCTCGTTGCCCGGCCTTGACTTCCCCTTCCCCTCTTCTGTCAATCAAAAGTGGGGTTGGGGGGCAAAAATCT
>NW_005434552.1:205807-208627 GCF_000315625.1 Guillardia theta CCMP2712
CTTTGATCCAATCCTCTCCCATCCTCTCCCTGCTTCTGATCCCTCTCCCTAGGTCGCCGTCAGACAATGGGAGAGAGCTTGTAATAGTGAACTTGGGAGAGCGGGAGAAGAGAGGGATGGTCGTAGGGAGGGAGGAGGGAGGAGAGAAAAGGAAAGAGGAGTCTGAGAGCAGAGGAGAGGATGCGAATGCTCGCTGACAAACTCGTCGGTCGCAGGTGAAGTAGAACCAGCGGATCGTCGACACGAGAACAGCAAGTGACGCGAGCGCCTTGAGAGGAGCAGAGAAGTTGAAGAGCAAGACAGAGGACGGGAAGTCAGTAGGGCAGGAGGAAGACGGAGAAGAAACAGAGGAGGAGGAAGCGGTGACAGAGGAGGAGGAGGAGGAGGAGGAGGCTGTGGTGGAAGTGGTGGACGTGCACAGGAAAGGATGGGGGCAAGGCCAACAAATATGAGGATGCAAAAGAAGACTGAGGACAAGACAAGGAGCACTCAGAAGCCTCTGGTGATGAAACAAAGATTTGATGGTCCTGTAAACAACCATGTTGATTTGCTCGATTAGATTTCCATGTTGTTCTTCTTGGTTTATCTGATCAAACCAGTTGCACTGTCATTGACTCCGCGTTGTTTGTATCCTTCTTGTTTGTGTTTCAATGTTTCTTGTCCATTCTTATTATGTTTCTTGTCCATTCTTATTGTGTAGATATGTCAAAACTCCTCACCGTTCTCTGTCTTGCCTGAATTTGTCTTTTCCTCTCTTCAGGAGTTTTCGGTTCACGGGGGACCGATCAAAGTCGCTTTCAACCTTGTTGAGCAGAGTGAAGCCTCTTCATGCCAGTGATCGCGACTGACTAGCGCGCAGAGCTCTACCACCAAGCAGAACTGCTGTGTGAGTCATCCAGAGACAGCGGGGGACGGAGAGACGATGGGGGGAAGAGAGTGGGAGAGGGAGCGAGGGAGCGAGGGAGCGACGAGAGGGAAGCATTGACATGAACGATCAGTGGAGAACATCCTCAAGGAGGATTCAGAGATAGCAGCAGCTGTAAACCTGATGGGATCAGTCAAGCTGTTGCTGGGAAAGGTGGAAGAAGCTACGGCATGTTATCAAACCATCCTAGCCAAAGGAAAGAATTCTTGTTTCCCGCTGCTGCTCCCGCTCCTTTCACCGCTTCTTCCCCTGCCCCTCCTCCTCCTCCTGCCCCCCCGCTCATCCTCATCCTCATGCTTCTGCTGTGTTATACTTGTTTTCAAGATGGATTATCCCAACGACTCATACACTCTCACAGATCCAAATAGTCTGGAGGCAAACTTTAACATGGCTGGTTGGAGATCATTGCAATTCTATCCTTCCTTACTGCTGCTTTCCGACCTCTGCCTTTTCCTCCCTCTCCCACCTCTGCCTCTTCCTCCCACCTCTGCCTCTTCCTCCCTCTTCCACCTCTGCCTCTTCCTCTCTCTCCCACCTTGCTTCTAACCATTCTCTTCTTCTTCATCTCCATTCATCTTCTTCATCCTTCTTCCTCTCCACCTGCTTGTTTCTCACACTCACAATCATTCTTGCAGTGATCAAGGAGGTTCATCATCATCAACCGCAAGCTGCCATCTCAATCTTGACTTCGCTCCACCAACACGTGAGCTCATCTCTTGCAGCATCTCCGCGCCAGGCTCACTGCCCCCAGTACCCGACGAGTGCGATGTGTGCTTACAGGCTGGGAAGTTGTTACGGGAGGTGAGGGAGGAGGAGGCGAGGAGGAGGTGCGGGAGGGAGGGAGAGGCGAGGAGGAGGTGCGGGAGGGAGGGAGATGGAACGAGGATTACAGGAAGGATAAAGAGAAGGGAGGGAGGACAAAGGAGAACAGGATGGACATGGAAATGATAATCAGGAGGAGGAAGGGAAAGTGTGACAGTAGAGGGAGGGAGGGAGGAAGTCAGAGCGAGAAAGAAAACAGAGCTTATTGTCTACCTTGATCCTTTCTCGTCCTTCTCTTTCTCCCCTTCCACATTCATCACCACTTCCATCTTCTTGCTGTGCAAGCTGTCTTGTTCTCTTTCTCTTCCCAGCTGCCTCCCACTGTCTTCTGAGATTCTCATCTCGAGGTTGCAAGATGTCGACAAGGCGATGGAGGTGAGAGGAGGGGCAGCAGGTCACAATGACGAGCCACCGCCCAGCTGTACCGGCAAGCTGGGAACCTCGAGTTGTCAGAGGCTGCAGATGACGCCGACGTCAAGAAGCAGCGGACAGATTTTATCTCCTGCCTCTGTGAAGCCGCCTCTGTGAGCTGCCACCTACTTTCCCAGCTGGAGGTGAGCTGTCCGTCCTGCTCGCCAGATTGACAGCTGCCGGTCAGATGGCTCTAGACATCGTGAAAAGAGCACTGAGGGCCAGTGACCTTTTTTTTGTGCTCCTCTGTGCTGAAAGTCAGCTGGCAGATTGACATGGACGATATCAAAGTCCTCTTGTGCTACTCGTCCATCTTGATGATCTCAGGTGATTCTTGACACTCCCACTCCAGCTGAGCTGAGAACGGAGAGTTTGACAACCGACCCCTGCACTGAAAGGTTACCCCGACGAGTCCGAGGAGGTTTTGATTAGAGCCTCCAAGATCGACCCGACCAACGTCATGGTGAGAGACGAATGAGATAATAAGGACGAGCTCCTCTCCTCTCCTCTCCTCTCGTCTCCTCTCCTCTCGTCTCCTCTCCTCTCTCGTCTCCTCTCCTCTCCTCTCCTCTCCTCTCCTCTCCTCTCCTCTCCTCTCCTCTCCTCTCCTCTCCTCTCCTCTCCTCTCCTCTCCTCTCCTCTCCTCTCCTCTCCTCTCCTCT
>NW_005434552.1:208727-214147 GCF_000315625.1 Guillardia theta CCMP2712
TCTCCTCTCCTCTCCTCTCCTCTCCTCTCCTCTCCTCTCTCTCTCTCCTCTCCTCTCCTCTCCTCTCCTCTCCTCTCCTCTCCTCTCCTCTCTTGTCCTCTCTTGTCCTTGTCCTCATTTCAAATCTTCAATCTCTGTTCTGTAATTCATTTCATTCAGGTCATCTGTGACTTATCAAGTTTGCTCGTGAAAAAGTATTGCTTCCTCTTTCCTTCACCTCTGTCTTCTGCTCCTCAAATAGAGCTGCTCTCCTCCTCTCCTCTTCTCCTCTTCTCCTCCTCTGCTTCTCCTTCCCCTGCCCCTGCTCCTGCTCCTGCTCCTGCTCCTGCTCCTGCCCCTGCCCCTGCCCCTGCCCCTGCCTCTCCTCCTCTCCTTCCCTGCCGCTGCCCCTGCTCCTGCTCCTGCTCCTGCTCCTGCTCATTCCCATTCTGTCTTTCTCTCTACGGTTCGTTCGCCTCACTGCTCTATCAGGGGACAGCTACAAAGATCAAGAGACATTCTATTGCGAGCAGCAGCAGGCGATACAATCCCTCTCATCCCTCTTGTCTCATGCTTTCAAAGATTTCCCACAGTGCTCAGCTATCCTCAGCAACCTTGGCGCTGTCTTTCACTGCCTCGGGTGCGAACATTTGTTCACTTTGTGGAGATTTTGACATGGTTGTCAAGAAACTTTGAGCTGGCTGCCAGCTACTACGAACAGTGCCTTCGAGTCTGTCGATGTTACTCAAACTCCAGGTTGACATGTTGCTGCAGTTGTCGCCCGACTGCAAAGAAGCAAAAGACAACTTGACCATGTTGAGAAGCTCCAGCGTTCCCGGCGAAGATGAGGATGAGGATGAGCAGACGACAAGTCGAAGAAAGGTGAGGACGAGCAATGTGAGGGGTTGCAGGAGGGAGAGGAGGAGGTGAGCGAAGGGGGAACAAGAGAAGAGTGGGAGGGAGGGAGGGAGGGAGAGAGGGAGAGAGGAAGAAAAGGAGCGGAGGGAGAGAGGGAGCGAGCGAGGAAGGAAGGGGAGGGAGCGAGGGAGGGAGCGAGGGTCGTGTTTTCCTCTGACGTCTTCACCTCCAGCCCTCCAATCTCACACCATCACAGGCAAGCACAATATGTGAAGGAGTGAAGGTTGACAAGGACCACAGTCCGCCAAGTTCCATCCTAGCATCACCCCCAGCAGAGCTATTGTTTGACCTTTTTCTTACAAACCAACAACATGACAAGACCAAACGGCTCAACGTCCCTGGGTGGTTGAGACAAGACAAGCCCACGAGTGTCCCGACAAAGAAGACCAATCAATATCTTGTTGTACCTTTGACAAGCTTGACAACTTTCACGTCCCATCTCTTTATCACTATCCGTCTCTTCCATCGCAACCAGGACGAAGCTTGACCAACACATCCTCCCTGTCCTCTTTACCCGTCTTATCCTCCTCTTCACCCGTATTTACCGAACCCCCCCACCCCCCCCCCCCTCCTCCTTGACCTCTCCTCCTCTCCTTTAGAAGATGTAAGGGATGATCTTGTACGGGACGAGCTCACAGTACTTGGTCCAGCTCTCGCCGTACTTGCTCTTGCATCGCGCGTCATCACGAACTGACCTGTCGGTCAGGAGCCAGGCGAGGAACAGCCAGTAGGTGAACCCGGCCCAGTTGCCTTTCCACAGCGTCGGAGCCGTCCAGGAGAACGCCGCCATGAGCTCAGGGATGTAATGAAAGTGCCTGCTGACCCCCCACCATCCCGAGAGCAGCAGCAAGCTCTGCTTGCTTTCTCCATCCTTGGTGGTGTACGTAGCCACAATCTTCTTCGCCGGCCTCCCCCAGATCATACACTTCCCTCCGCTCCTGCGAAACCTCATCTTCTGCGCGTCTGACTCGTAGTTGATCCAGACTCCGAGGAGACCGAAGAGGAGGAGGAACGCGGTGACAGCTCTTCCCATCATGTAGGGGTTGTTGACGAGAAAGAGAGTGTGGCAGGTATAGAGGGAGGGCACCCACACAAGGCAGCCCCAGCAGATGTAGAAACCAGCGCGGTCATGCTGGATGTCCATGGTGTTCATGTAGCCCATCTCCCACGAGAAGAACTTGAGCACGTAGACTACCTGGACGAGCGACGACACCAGCATCGAGTCGCTGATGAAGCCGTAGAGCTCGTACTGCTTCGCAGCATAGGAGAGCGTAGAGAGGCCCCAGTACATCATCCCGAACCTGCAGTTGGTAAAGAGCTTCACGTCCCATCCGATCGGCCACAGCCAGTGACCGAAGCGCGGGTAGAGCTCCGTACCCCAGAAGAAGTCGAAGATCAAGTTTCCAGAGTGCCCGCTGTCAGCAGTGGAAGGGAGGAACCTTCCCTTGAGGTACAGCAGCATACACAAGAAGATGGAAGACACGTTAAGGAAGGCGAACATGGCGTTGGCATGGTCGTACTGCCATCCTGCTGGAATCAACCCTTGATAGGACCCGATCGCCCACACAAGGATCGTGAGGAGGAAGCATTGAACGCCGTTGGCCTTGTACTTGGGCACATGGCCCGAAGGAGCGACGGGCCCGTCGACGTACTTGCCCGGAACTACCCACATGCACAGCAGCTGGAAGGCAGCGAAGCAGAGCACGAAAGGAACGGCCTGCCAGACCTCCTGGGAGGAAGGGACTGCCTGCGAGAAGGTCTGCACGATGCCGACGTCCGACACGACCTTGGCCAGGTTGTTCCAGGAGCCATCGAGCTTGAGGAGCGTATAGGCAAGGAGATGCACGGAGATCGGGGGAGCGGTGATAAGGAAGAGCGATCCGGCCACATCCCACACCCCAGAGATCTTGGGTTTGATGTTGTCCGCCGCCCACACAGCTTGCTCTCGACCGGACTTCTGCTTCATGTTGATCTGTGCTCCTAGAGAAAAAGAGCCCTCAGCGTTGAACGAGACATGCAATGATGATGATGATGATGGGGATGATGATGATGATGACAAGTTTAGTTGAGGATAGCAAAGAAGACATGGAATATTTCGTCAATATGTCACCCTCATCTGCCTCAAAACGATCGCATGGTTATAGATGAAGTTGACAATCGAATCGATTCCTCCTCCCTGCCTCTTCCAGGAGATTTCTCCACTGCTGCTCCACTCCTCTCTCAAGTCCTTCGTTCTAATAAACACCCTCCCACAACATCGAAGCTGTTCTATCCTCCCTCCTTCATCGATCCTCAATCTTGGCATGTTCGCTGTACAACTTCGCCCTTATTCACAATTAGCTTATCCCCTTGTTCGAAGATTCAACTTGGAATCGACCTCGAACCCTTTCAAAATGAGCTGATTGCAAGAATCACAGGATGATATGCTTGCTGGTCATGTTTGTTTTCCTGTCATGGCATTGAACACTCAGGTAGTCCTCTGTCTAGATCATATCATCTCCCCTTCAAATACTTGTTCCCCCTCTCCCTGTTCTCTTTCCCCGGCGTGACCTCCTCTACCTTCACCACCTCTCTCAGTCACGTTCTTCCGATCTCCTCTCCTCTTCTCTCTTCCTCCCCATCCTCTGACCTTCACCTCCTCCTCCCCCTTCCTCTGCCATCATTTCCCCGGCATCCCCGCCATTCTTGTAACCCATTTTCAGTTTAAATAGACTTCCGATGCCGCGTGACGTGCCATCTGCATCCGGTTAAAATAAGAAAATATTGCTTAAAATTACTTAAAACTCAGCTAAATCAACAGCTTTGTAGTTATATTAGGTACATTCTTCATATATAAAAATTTTATAGATAGCAGATAATGATCTTATTAGACAATATATGTCCTACACCAGGGGTACGGCATCCGTCCATTTTACGGCCTACCCAGACTAGGATCCAGGTCCTAGAAAAGTCATATCCCTAGGTAGGACCTGGCTAGGAAGGTGCAGGGGTCTTAGGTCCTGGCGACACTTTTAAAATATTTTGGAATAGAAGACTAAACTTATATGGTATAAAATAAAATAATATAAGTATAATTGACAAAATATTAAAACAATTGGTAAGGAAAATATTTTAGTTTTAAAACTAATCGAATGTCATCCGCCCACTCGGCCCGCCCCAGGCAGACGGTCAGTCGTCGACCAGACGTAGATGACGCCGGGTAGTGGCATGGGTCCCCCGGCGGGCCCGATCGGACCCGGTTCACTGAGACTGCCGGCCCACGGCCCGGCACCGTTACTACAGGCTCAGAGGTTCGAGTTAACGGCCGGACTAGCCCCTAGGAGCACGTCAGGAACAAGGGAGGACGCAGGTCAGAGCAGCGAGTCAGAAGAGAGCACAAGCGATGGAAGAAGCCTGGGGATGGGAAGCGAGAAGATAGGCAGAAGGAGGGAGGAAGGATACGGTACCTCAGGGTGTTCTCTTTTTCACAACTCCGGGAGGTCTCCCGGAGAAAGTGGGGTTGGTGAGGAAACGGCGAGGTGGAGAACGCTGGAAGAGGAGGAGGAGGAGGAGGAGGAGGAGGAGGAATACTTGAGAAGTTTGTTCTGAGTCAGGAACACATGCGCATGACGTTTGCTGCATGATTTGATCTGGACTAAGTTGTCAGCATCTCACGCCTGATGTCACAGCAGGTGGCTCTTCCTCGGCGATGCCTGCCAAGGTAATCTTGTGAAGCAGATGGATATGCTGGAGCGAGTCAGTAGGAGGGGCAGGGGGAGCTACGAGATCTGCTAGCCTAGTGGCGAGGAAGAGGTCGTTGAGCACTAGAGACAGTGACAGACATGCAAGCGTGTACTGATTGTGAGAGTTTGTGCTGGGCTGTCACAAGTTTCTTTGTCTCGTTTCGCCTCTGATCAACTTCTTGTGTCGCTGCATTCTCACTGAGATGATGTTTCACCTGCAACATGTCAACAGCCGCTGATGATTTTTTGTCATGCTAGCAGGAGCTGCTGCAAACGTTGTCATCGGGGAACAGCTATAGCCCGCCCAACAAGTTGAAGTCTCCGCTCATGATGACCAAGTGACCATCTCCCTTTCCCCCCCCCCCCCCTTCGGCCTATGCCTGATCGTCATCGGCGGGCTGATCATATGGAGAGTCGCGCCTGAGCCTGGGGAGAGGATGACCCGCTGGCGATTCCTCGTGTTTGTTTTCTCTACTCTCATCCTCTCCTCGGGAATCTGCTGTGAGAATCTCAATTGTTTCTCCCTCCCAAACT
The DNA here is from genome assembly GCF_000315625.1 of Guillardia theta CCMP2712. Lineage (NCBI taxonomy): Eukaryota > Cryptophyceae > Pyrenomonadales > Geminigeraceae > Guillardia > Guillardia theta. The sequence goes on from NW_005434552.1 coordinate 213,881, forward strand.
CCCACGCTGTCACTTTGTCCACTCTTCCTTCTCCTCCTCCTCTTTCTCTTCCTCCTCCTCCTCCTCCTCGTCGTCGTCATCATCATCATCATCACCACCACCAGCACCACCACCATTACCATCACCATCCCATTGATATATCTACATGCCTCTACTTCTGTGTCCCTCTTCCGTCTCATTCAACATTGCAGGTTTCCTCCTCAACAAGGATTGGTTGGTCGGGCTCAGCCCAGCCATTAAACTTCCAATGTACACGATCCTAGGGAC
>NW_005434551.1:0-85 GCF_000315625.1 Guillardia theta CCMP2712
GTTTTCTTCCCCTTGCCCATAATATTTCAGCATAGCCTCTTCCTTCTGGTTTTGAAGATTCTGCTCCTTCAATCCAAGCTTCTCC
>NW_005434551.1:185-2156 GCF_000315625.1 Guillardia theta CCMP2712
TCCTCGATCTGCTTTTGAAGATTCTGCTCCTTCAGTTGGATATGGTGCTGCTTGATTTTGAGCTCCTGCTTCTCCTCCTCGATCTTCTTTTGAAGGTTCTCCTCCTTGATTCTGAGCTCCTGCTTCTCCTCCTTGATCTTCTTTTGAAGGTTCTCCTCCTTGATTCTGAGCTTCTCCTTCTCCTCCTTGATCTGCTCTTGAAGCTTCTCCTCCTTGTTGTCTGAGCGCAGTCCCTTGGCCTGCTGCAACCTCTTGCTCCCAACTGTGGACTCCTCCTTGTCGCTGCTATGTCGGCGTTTGGTCATAGCGGCGCTGTGCTAGCGAAATTCCGAAAGAGCTCCTCAGAATCGTCAGGGAGGGGTTCATATTGTAGGGGCAGATTTGAAACTGAGAGATGAAATGTTCTCCTGATTCCAATCGTAGACAGTATCAGAGCGGCAAGTGCTCCATGACTGCCGGGTGGGGGTAATCGATTCACACATAGTACGGGGTTAATGGACTAGTCTAATCCGGATATATGATGGGTGGGGGTCATTTCGGAGTAGGTGGGGGTTTGCAACGATCGCAATGGTGGCGCGTACATGGTGGGGAGGAGAGCATCCAATTTCACAGTAGCAGCACGTTGTGAGCCTGCAGAATATGTTGACGTACTCAGAACTAAATTTGATATTCTAATCTTAAGTGAATGATATCTTGATTGTGTGTGGTACAACATTCTGTTCTCACCATTTTTTGAGACGCCAACTGCTGCAGATTTGCATTTGGAAGTACCATGCCGGATGATTTTGGTGTGCTGACTCACTTCTGAAGCAATGTTGATCTTGTACAAATGTACCTGAAAAGGATTTATTTATTAGCAACATCATCTTATACGATTTCACCCATGATGATCTTAGTGCTCCTGTAAGCAATTTCTTCGAGACGCTGTTCCGCAGATACCAAATGGTCTCTTAAGAGGATCATTCTTGCTACAAAGTGAACAACAGAAGGTAGTGTACAAACCCTTTCCATTGCCACTTCTACAGATCCTGCATCTCACTCTTTTCGACCGCTGTGCATTCACCCCTTGTGTACTTTGTTGGATGAAAAATCGAGCGTGGTCGTCAACAAGCATGATCCAACGGCGCTTCTGCTTCATGACTGTCATCATCCACGCTGGTATCTGTGCTATCCTGTCCTCCTCTTCTTGGGATCGATGAATCTGGACAACCTTGGTACGAATTTCTCATGAACACCAGATGACTGGGGACTTCTTTCGGTAGCATTCCAACACGGAAAATCTTGTCTGCATCCACTTCAATGAACCCAAGTATCGTACAGAGCATTCTGAATCTCCAGTCATGAGTTGGAACTTTTTCTTCTAGTCCCAGTCCACTCTGTCTAAGGTGATTGTGCACATCGATCACAGATGCTCCGTTGAAATATGACTTGATCATGGCCGTTCTGGAGTTGATAATCTTGTTTTTCTTCCCTGTTCCTGGCTGACCCTTCCTTCGATACCGAACTTTCAAATGGGGATCGGTTTCTTCTGTTGATCTACCATTTCCAAGTAATCAACCAAGTACCAATCAACCATCCAGTCGTGCAGGACGCAGGGAAGGTGGGAAGAGGAAGAGGGGAAGAGGAGGGGTGGGGAATTCAAGGAGAAATAGAGCGAAGCAGGAGAGTGTGAGAATGAAGAAGAGCAGGGAGGGAGGCAGGGAGGCAGGGAGGGAGAGGAGGCAGGGAGGAAGGGGAGGAAGGGGAGGAGGAGGGAGGAGAGATGGAGGAGCAGGAGCTAAGCTGAACGGCAGACTCACGAGATGGAGATGGGACGCATCTGAGCGACATAAGACGGACTGGCGAGGACTCGGGTGACTCCCTTCCTCGAACTGCTGCTGCTGCTGCTGCTGCTGCTGCTGCTGCTGCTGCTGCTGCTGCTGCTGCTGCTGCTGCTGCTATCATACACGTTTCTCCTCTTGCCCCCCTTCT
>NW_005434551.1:2311-4851 GCF_000315625.1 Guillardia theta CCMP2712
CCTCATCTGCCCGCAGGGATTGTCATCACCAGCGTCCATCCTTACATCATCCAAAAGCTCGGGATAGAGGTGAGGACAGTCTTCTCGCTCGTTTCTTCTCTCCTCGTCTCTCGTGTTCTCATCCTTCCCCCTGCTCTCTTAGGGCGGAGATTCTCCCGTCCAGCCCGGCGATCAGATCGTCAGTGTCAACGACGTGCCATCCTGCTCCTGCTCCTGCTCCTGCTCCTTCTCCTAGTCCTAGTCCTAGTCCTAGTGCTGGCGCTGGGCTCTCCTTCGGCGCTGATTGGACTGGCAGCCGCTTGAGACAAGCTTACTGAGGAAAGCAAACAAGAAGAGCTCTGGAACTCTGAGAAAGTCCATGGTACGCTCGCTCCAGCTCCTCGTCCTCCCCTTCATTCTTTGCAGCTGCTCCTCTCTCTCGCCCCCCTCCCCCCTCTCTCTCCTCCGCTCGCTTCATCCTCGCCTCCCTTTCCTCTCTCTTCTTTCTCTTCTAGCGTCCTCCTCTACTCGCTTGTCACTCACCATGTGGTCAGGAGGGTCCCAGCACGAACGTTCCCAGCAGAAAGGTGAGCTACTGCTCAGCTGAGTCTTCCTCTGACTTGCGCGGCAGTCCATCCTCTCTGACAAGCCGTGGATCAACCTGCTCTCAAACAAGGTGAGGAGGAGGGGATAAGGGAGGAGGATGCTGAGGGGAGTAGGGAGGTACAGGAATATGAGTATGAATACGGGGATGAATAAATGGGGCTCCTGCTGCTGCTGCTGATGATGATGATGATGATGATAATGAGGAGGAGGAGGAGGAGGAGGAGGAGACGGAAATAAGGAAGAGGAGGAGGAGGAAGAATGAGGAAGAGCGAGTAGGAGTGGAAGTTACACCAGGTGGTCGCTATAGAGCAGAGAAAATGAACAGTACTACCCCCCTCCTCTCCTCTAGTACTACCCCCCTTCTCTCCTCCTCTAGTGTCATCCCCACTTGTCCCTCCCTCTTCTGATTTCCTTTCCATTTCTTCTTTCTGCTTCCTCAGCTGCTGCTGCTGCTCCTCCTCCTCCTTCAGCTGATGCTGCTCCTTCTCCTCTCCTTCTATATCGCGTCTCCATCGATCAGATGATCGATGTCCATGCGATGAATGTCTGAACCTTTGACTCCACAACTTTCCTTTCCCTCCTCTTCCCTTCTTCCCCTTTTTCCGTCTTTTTCCTACCTCCTCCTCTACTCTCCTCTCCTCTCCTCTCCTCTCCTCTTCTTTTCTCTTCTTTTCTCTCGTTGCAGTCATGGAGCTTGTCAACGGTCGCAAGGCTGACCCCTCAAGCGAACAGTGCGAGTTTCTGGCCCAAGAACTTGTCAAGTTGCAGGTAGAAATAAATCCCTTCCTCTTCTTCCTCTTCTTCCTCTTCCTCTCTCTCTTCTTCCTCCTCCTTCATCCTTCCTTCTCCCTCTTCCGTTCTCCGCGATGCTTCTGTCCTCCCTGCTTCTGCTGCCGTTCTTCATGTCCCTCCCCTCTGCCCTTGCTCCTCCTTGTGCTTCTTCACAGCGACACGAGGCACTCCTCCTCCTTCCAATCTCCTCCTCCTCCGGCCTGCTCCTTCTCCTCCGGCCTGCTCCTCCTGCTCCTCCTGCTCTCCTGCCCCTTCCCTGCTCCTCCTGCTCCTCTTGCTCCTAATGCTCATCCTCCTCTCCAGCAAAATCCCGGATCAGTCGAAGACGCGAGACCTGGTGCGCGTTGGCATCGGCATCTCCTCCATCTGCTTACACCATCACGAGGTCTTCTCCGACCTTTCCTCCTGCCTGCTCATTTCTCTTCCTCGTTTTCTCTCCTCGCTCCTCTATTTGCATCCTACCTGATCATATTTCCTCGCTTCTCTTCTCTACTTCTTCTTGTCGCTCCCCTCCTCCCCGCTCTTGTCTGCCCCCTCTCGCTCACCTTTACAGCTGCTGCTGTCCTCTCGCATCTCTCACCTCTTGTGCTCTAGATCATCGCAGTCAACGACATCCCCGTTGAGGCGCTTGCTGTCGAGGTGTGTAGCCCCTTCTCCTTCTCCTTCTCCTCTTCTCTTTTTCGCTCTCTTCCACTCATTTCTCTTGCAGGAACTCCGCCTACTCGTCAAGGGACCAGCGAGCAGCTTGGTACCTCCTGTCCTGTCCTGTCCTGTCCTGTCCTCAACTCTCTTGCCCCCCATTCTCTGCTTCCTTCCTTCTCTCTCCCCTTCTTTGTTTCGTTCCTCCCCTCTCCTTCCTCTTTCTCTGCTTAATTCTTTTCCCATCCTTCTTCCTCACATGCATCGGTAGGTTCAGCTCACAGTGCAGTCGACGAGGTGGTGGGACGCGTCAAGCAACAAGGTGAGCCAACGAGGGGCGGCAAGTGCAGCTGACGCCTAGCAGGTGATTGTGGAGAGGAGGACGCAGCAGCAGCAGCAGCAGCAGCAGAAGGATCATAGCTATAGCATCCACGTGAAAGAGTCCGAGCAAGAAATTTTCTCCAAATCGACTTGAATAATCGAAAAGAACAACACGCTCCCCCTCCTCCTCTGCCTACCTTTAG
>NW_005434551.1:5242-26588 GCF_000315625.1 Guillardia theta CCMP2712
GAGCTAATTCGCAATGGGACATCCTTCCTCACTCATCACGGCGTTCTCGTTGGACCGCCCTAGGAATGTCCACATTGGAGCTCTTTGTAACATATCTGTTCCCTCTCCTTCTCTCTTCGAGCAGAGCAGCAGTTATTGCTCCAGCTGGAGGAGAACAGATGCTCTATAATATGATCAAGTCGCACCGCAACAGGCCGGGCGAGGAGTCCGCGGACTCCCACCTCCTTCGCTCTCGATCTCGCGGATCTACCTTCGCGGTCCTGAGTCCATCCCGACAACATTAGCATCAATCTCCTCCTGGCTGTATGCCCACCCGTACTTTCTTAAAAGTATGTCTTTGTTTTCCACATGTCTCACTGCGAACTTGTAGAGGTTCTCCTTCTTAACGATAAACACAATCCTCACCTCCCAGTTCCCCCCTGGCTCAACGCCCAAAGAATCCAGGCACTCAGACATGTATCGCAGTTTGAGGTCATGTGTCTCCGCAATGGTCACTTGCACGAAACACACCGACGTCTTGTTCCAGTCCACGATCACTGCATCGTAGCCTCCTTGATTCCATTTCAATGGCTTCAGGCACATCCGCGTCATCCCATTCCTCCGAGCCTCGTCGATTTCGCTTGTGTCCAGATCTTTCACAGCGTACAATTCCCAGCGGTCCCATTTCTCTGGCACGCCTGGTGGCTCTGACTCCCTCCCTGACCTGAGCAATACCTGCAGCCCTGGCTCTCGTCCTATCCGAGCAAAGAACAGCATCTCAAACAACACACCCTTAAGTGTCGGATTCGCAGCAATGCCAGAGAGCTCCTCAATCTCCCTCACAAAAGATTCTCCAAGCCTCTGTGCTAGCTCCGTGGCAACAAACCTGCTCACAGGCGTCCAGTACACTTGGCTTCCCATGCGATACTTCCCCTGTAGCCGATTGACAAACTGGTCTGAAGTATCGCCCATGCTCATGTCAATGAGCTTCTTGTAATCAGCGACACTGTCCATCGCTTGACGAAGATCGTTGATTGCTTTCTCTGTCGTATGTTCGAACATATATCGGCATGAGCCTCCAACAATCTGAAACTTCGACTCCACCTCTCTAGACCTTTTCTCTGCTTCTGTCACATTCGATTCCAAGCTCCATTCCATCACTCCAGCCACACTCACGTAGAACAACTCGTGCCTAATGGCCTCCAGGTACTCCTCCAGTGTCCACGAGTACACCATCAGCTCCTCTACTTTCTCATTTCTATCTTGCTCAGGTTTTTTCTTTGCTCGAGAATTCATCGATGTCGTGATTACAACCCGCCGATTGGCCCGGTCCTGGTGGAGCCACAATACACATTCAGTAAGCACAGACTCATGTGACCCCTGTTGATAACCGTCCAAGGACACGAGATACTTCTTGTCGCTCTGTGTCCATTCCCGAAGAATCCTCCTCAGCCCCTTGTCAATCTCATTGCGTGTCAGCTCAACAACTCTCAACACTCCTTGATCGACTTGTAGGACTTTGACTGGACCCCACTTCCACACCCGTACGCACATCACTCCCCATTTCTTGTCCTTGCTCAGCGATAGGAGGAAGGACATGGTTGTCATCGTCTTCCCCGTTCCTGGAGGGCCCAGGATCCAACCCAAACACCCGGCCTTGCACACCTTCTCCTCGATGAAACGCCACTGCTCATTGAAGCATTCCCTGCAGTAGAGCACCTCCTGTTTTGCTTGCCCGGAGCTGAACTGATCCACAAAGGATCCACCGAGACAGAAAAGATTGCCCCCCTCTTTGTGCCCAACTGTATCACAATTCCAAGCTATCTCTGTCCAGCAAATGCTGTCTTCCTCCTTCAATTCAAGCTTCTCCCTCTTGATTCTAAGCTTCTCCTTCTCCTCCTTGATCTGCTTTTGAAGCTTCTCCTCCTTGATTCTGAGCTCCTGCTTCTCCTCCTTGATCTGCTCTTGAAGCCTCTCCTCCTTGATTCTGAGCTTCTCCTTCTCCTCCTTGAGGGTTCCCTTCTCCTCTTCTATTCTGTTTTGCTGGTCCTCAAGCGACTTCAGGACCTCCTTCCTGTACTCCTTGTTTTCTTCCCCTTGCCCAGAATATTTTAGCATAGCCTCTTTCTTCTGGTTTTGAAGTTTCTGCTCCTTCAATTCAAGCTTCTCCTCCTTGATTCTGAGCTTCTGCTTCTCCTCCTTCAATTCAAGCTTCTCCTTCTCCTCCTTGATCTGCTTTTGAAGGTTCTCCTCCTTGATTCTGAGCTTCTCCTTCTCCTCCTTGAGGGTTCCCTTCTCCTCTTCTAGTCTGTTTTGCTGGTCCTCAAGCGACTTCAGGACCTCCTTCCTGTACTCCTTGTTTTCTTCCCCTTGCCCAGAATATTTCAGCATAGCCTCTTCCTTCTGGTTTTGAAGTTTCTGCTCCTTTATTTCAAGCTTCTCCTCCTTGATTCTAAGCTTCTGCTTCTCCTCCTTCAATTCAAGCTTCTCCTTCTCCTCCTTGATTCTGAGCTCCTGCTTCTCCTCCTTCAATTCAAGCTTCTCCTTCTCCTCCTTGAGGGTTCCCTTCTCCTCTTCTAGTCTGTTTTGCTGGTCCTCAAGCGACTTCAGGACCTCCTTCCTGTACTCCTTGTTTTCTTCCCCTTGCCCAGAATATTTCAGCATAGCCTCTTCCTTCTGGTTTTGATGTTGCTCCTCCTTCAATTCAAGCTTCTCCTCCTTGATTCTAAGCTTCTCCTTCTCCTCCTTCAATTCAAGCTTCTTCTTCTCCTCCTTGATTCCAAGCTCCTGCTTCTCCTCCTTCAATTCAAGCTTCTCCTTCTCCTCCTTGAGGGTTCCCTTCTCCTCTTCTAGTCTGTTTTGCTGGTCCTCAAGCGACTTCAGGACCTTCCTGTACTCCTTGTTTTCTTCCCCTTGCCCAGAATATTTTAGCATAGCCTCTTCCTTCTGGTTTTGAAGATTCTGCTCCTTCACTTGGAGATTATCCTGCTTGATTTTGAGCTCCTGCTTCTCCTCCTCGATCTTCTTTTGAAGGTTCTCCTCCTTGATTCTGAGCTCCTGCTTCTCCTCCTTGATCTTCTTTTGAAGGTTCTCCTCCTTGATTCTGAGCTTCTCCTTCTCCTCCTTGATCTGCTCTTGAAGCTTCTCCTCCTTGTTGTCTGAGCGCAGTCCCTTGGCCTGCTGCAACCTCTTGCTCCCAACTGTGGACTCCTCCTTGTCGCTGCTATGTCGGCGTTTGGTCATAGCGGCGCTGTGCTAGCGAAATTCCGAAAGAGCTCCTCAGAATCGTCGGGGAGGGGTTCATATTGTAGGGGCAGATTTGAAACTGAGAGATGAAATGTTCTCCTGATTCCAATCGTAGACAGTATCAGAGCGGCAAGTGCTCCATGACTGGGTGGGGGTAATCGATTCACACATAGTACGGGGTTAATGGACTAGTCTAATCCGGATATATGATGGGTGGGGGTCATTTCGGAGTAGGTGGGGGTTTGCAACGATCGCAATGGTGGCGCGTACATGGTGGGGAGGAGAGCATCCAATTTCACAGTAGCAGCACGTTGTGAGCCTGCAGAATATGTTCACGTATTGAGAACTAAATTTGATATTCTAATCTTAAGTGAATGATATCTTGATTGTGTGTGGTACAACATTCTGTTCTCACCATTTTTTGAGACGCCAACTGCTGCAGATTTGCATTTGGAAGTACCATGCCGGATGATTTTGGTGTGCTGACTCACTTCTGAAGCAATGTTGATCTTGTACAAATGTACCTGAAAAGGATTTATTTATTAGCAACATCATCTTATACGATTTCACCCATGATGATCTTAGTGCTCCTGCAAGCAATTTCTTCGAGACGCTGTTCCGCAGATACCAAATGGTCTCTTAAGAGGATCATTCTTGCTACAAAGTGAACAACAGAAGGTAGTGTACAAACCCTTCCCATTGCCACTTCTACAGATCCTGCATCTCACTCTTTTCGACCGCTGTGCATTCACCCCTTGTGTACTTTGTTGGATGAAAAATCGAGCGTGGTCGTCAACAAGCATGATCCAACGGCGCTTCTGCTTCATGACTGGCATCATCCACGCTGGTATCTGTGCTATCCTGTCCTCCTCTTCTTGGGATCGATGAATCTGGACAACCTTCGTACGAATTTCTCATGAACACCAGATGACTGGGGACTTCTTTTGGTGGCATTCCAACACGGAAAATCTTGTATGCATCCACTTCAATGAACCCAAGTATCGTACAGAACATTCTGAATCTCCAGTCATGAGTTCCAACTTTTTCTTCTAGTCCCAGTCCACTCTGTCTGAGGTGATTGTGCACATCGATCACAGATGCTCCGTTGAAATGTCGTGAACTACAGCACGCAAGGGGGATATTCCATCTACAGCTTCGGGATCCACACAAATGACGCATGGTTCAAGGAGATGATCTCACCCCTCATGCAACCAAAGTACGATTCGACCCACAGAATGCAAGGGAACCCAGACCTCCACAACCACAGGACCATCCTCGTCGAGATCATGCGGGGGTTTAACACCAACGTTTACATCGCATTCTATTTTAATGAGAAGCCGGTCATAGGCTTCATAGCGGACAAATACGAGGAATTCTCCTATTGTGCGTCTACGGCATGTCATAAGAAGACAGACATACGGTACATGATCAACTCATCCGCGTCTAGTACGAGAACGATACCCATGACACCCTACAGCCTGCGCATCGGGGAGGAGATGCTCGCAAGCATGATCTTCCTGGTACGGCACAGGGTCGCCAGCACGATAGCGCCTTACAGGTACTCGATTATCCTCGTCCAAAACAAACAGTACTTCGTCTCCATCCGAGTCCTGAGAACTTTTCCAGGTAACAGCCGACAAGACCATGGAATAGGAGACTGCCTTTGCATAACTAAAACATCTGGATTTCCTTCAATTGTTTTCTCCACCACAACCGAAAGAACGTTATCACCCTTTTGAGGAAACGCTCGAAATTGAAAGAAGCATTGAGTGCAACCCTCTAACTCGAAAACATTCTCCGGTAAAATACCCGACTGTGACTCCTCCTCAGTGAACAATTCCGATGTCTCTGCCTCAGACATTGCAATCATTGCAGAGCAAACTCTGTCCCTGAAGGAAGTATCCGTACTTTTTCACTGTCAGGATGTGGTAGCACCCAGTTCTCGTCGTCAAAAGTAACTCGCACCAGAAATTCATCTCTGTCAACTTTGAAGACAGTGTTCGAGTCGTTCAACGGTTGCACCGTCGATCGGCCCTGTATGCCGTGCTGGCGACGTGGTGACGTGGAGAGAGAGTCTGAGCTTCCCAGGCTGATGCAGATGTTGCATTGCTGGGTAGTAGGTGTGGTGATCCTGCCGCCCGCCGCAGCACCGCTGGCACTGGGCGGCAGTCGTTCGAGTGCAGGCAGGGTGATGTTCTTCATCAGTGCCGACGGTTCAGAGCTATTGTGATGATTGATCGTCTAGAGTCAATTGCATCTTTCAAGCATTGGCCGCAAGTCAGTGATCTGACCGTGAGTCACTGAGTGTCGACTTCCGAAGTTCTGACCGGACTACACTACTGAGGATCATGGTGACCCGGCAGAAGCTGTCAAGTCCGATCAGCCGCAGTGCAGTGAGCCTCGGAGTCAAGTTTCCGAACTTCGGAAGTAGGAAGGAGGGCTGGGAGTTGCCCGCCGGCCCGGCGAGTCACGTCAAGCGGAGGACCCTACCCGCCGCCGGGCCTATCGACTCCCGACGAGCGGTGGCAGGCACTGCGTAGCTGCTGCCGCCCCGCGGGTGAGTAATTATCTTATAACTTCATATGTTGAGATTTCCAGTGGAACTCTCTCCCCACACGAAGTAGACAGTGATGAAGTATCTGTACGGTGATGATACTTCAATGTGCGATCACCGATGGCCGCGCAGGAATAATATCAGGATTCAGAGAAGTAACAGAGGTGATAAGGGATTGGTACAGATGTACAAGCTTGTTTACTTCAAGCAACCGTCCAGTCTCACAGAGACCGTTCACCTCCGATTCATTCTCCTCAGTTTCCCTTTCCTGCAAATGCGAGCGGCCCTTCGGGCCTGTCACTTGCTGTCCTGTCGTAGACTGATATGAGTTGACTCGCTTATCACCTGCTGCCATCCATGGGTCCTAAGTTCTTGCTGTCTTCTTCGTGATGCTCCTACGTCGTCCCTATTGTAGCTGTTGCTGCCCTTTCAGTGCGCTCAGTGTGCACAGACTCCACCGTGACATGACCTGACTGTGAGGTGAGGCCCTTCTGATCAGTTGCCTCAACAGAGTTGGCCGGGCCCCGGCCCCCCCGTTGAACTTCCGGGGCCCGGGCCTACTCAAGCCGAGTCAACTTGCCTTGCAAGTTGCGGCCGCTGGCCGGGCTCCCCGCCGCCGGCCGGGCGCCCGTGACGCCGGATCCGATCACTGACTACTTTTTTTTTTCCGAGTCAATCATGGCATGTTCAGAAACACGAAAGGTGTTACATTATTTGACTTCATCAAAGTTTTAAAATAAAGAGAACAAGTTCAATTCATTTTAAATGTTTACAGTACCCGACGACCCCGATCCCTTGCAACAACTACCCCCACTCACAACAGGCAAATTCACCCCTGCTTCTCTATTTGGACCCCCCACCCCTTCGCTGTAGAGGTTCTAATAATAATTGTGTACTACCCGGTATCTTTAATAATAAAACGAGGGACGCAATGGTCAGCAAGTCAACAGACTACCCCACCCCGTTTTGAAACACCCCTTCTCGTATCACTCCCTACTTTGACCAGAATATCCCACCACCCCTCCGGTAATACGATCCCGTCAGCTTCGTTTGTACTTCTCCACCCTCACTGTAAAGGACGTAGGACTACCCCACCCGCACTAGTCCCTTGAATACTACCCCTAGACAAGTACCCCTTGACTTCCGATTTGGTGGATACTGCGGTAGCTTTGTATGGCATTGAAAACAGGGGAACAATGGATGAGACGAGTATGAGCAAAGAGATATGTGTGAGGCAGAAGAAGGAGAGGTTCAGAGAGTAAGTTGACGACAATTCTGCAGACAAGGAGAGAGGAGAAGGAAGGAAAATGTGAAGCGCTGCAGAAGATTTTAAAAACAAACAGTCAAAAACTGGCGGAGGTGAAGTAGGAAGGAAGAATGTGACGTATTCAGAATGAAAGTGAGTAGAGGGAGCAAAAGTGCAGCCAGATCAAAGGTAGACAAAAGGCGGAATCTGGACACCGGAATAAACAACTTTCGCTGTAGGTTAACGAGGATTGAAAGAGCACTAACACCAACAAGCTGGTAGAGTCGCTCGATACATGTTTCTTAGTTTTTGAAATTGAAGCACTTACTTGCTATTTCTTTGATCCACTTAACGACTCTTTTTGAACATGAAAACCCATGAAGACCAAGAGCTTACACACGTTTTTATCTAGATGGAGCGACAACCTGTGAGTTTTGTGCATTCCTGCGACATCGACGGGGTCGAACAAGGGGCGAATTCGAACAATACCAATGGTCACAATTCATACGTCATTGCTGGTGGCGATATCAACATCACGAAGACTCCATCAATGGACGTTGAGTCCCGGATTTACGGCAATGGGCTGCAGACTGTGATCGTGAGGGAGATGTCGGAAGACGAGAAAGCAAAACTCGCCAAGTTCCAAATAAGCTCTGAAATCAATGCAATGGATGAAGTAGAGAAACAGATAGAGAAGCTGTCCATGAAGAAAGCGCACACTGAGCCCCTAAAACTCTTCTTCCTGGGATGTATCGCTGGTTGGTGGGTAGGCCTCGCTGTTATCATCACGACAACTCTGTCCGGAGGGATCCCCAAAGAAGTGAGGGATGCATGGCCGATGCTCCCCAAGTTGTTTGTGGGCATATTCTTTCCTGCTGCTATCTGGTTTATCGTCATTTTCGGAGGAGAGCTTTTCACCGGCAATTCCATGTACATGATTGTTGGGCTGATCGCCAAGAGAGTAACGATCTGGGAGCTCCTGTACAACTGGAGCGTCGTCCTTGTCTCAAACTTCGCTGGCTGCGTTGCTACAGTCTACTTCTTTGGATATCTCACTGACCTCTTTGTGTCCGAGCCGACCCACAGTTACATCACTCATGTTGCCGAGTACAAGGTTCACCTCAAGCCTGAAGTAGCCTTTCTCCGCGCCATTCCAGCCAACGCCCTCGTCTGCACGTGCATTCTTTTTGGAATGTCTGCCAAGGATATGACGGGCAAGTTGGTGCGTTTCATGTCTCTCTTGAGTTCGCTGCTTGACTCTCTTTGGCCTGCAGTTCGGCATGTGGTTTCCAATCTTCGTCTTTGCTGCAAGCGGCTTCGAGCACGCGATTGCAAACATGGCGTATGTTCCCCTTGGGTTGATGTACGGGGCGAATGCGGACTACAAGAATTGGCTGTACCAGAACTTATTGCTGGTCATTCTCGGAAATGTCGTGGGAGGGGGGCTGATTGTCGGGCTCTCCGACTACTACCTCTTTGACTGGACGAAAGCCGTTCATCGCGTCAACGCTGCCGTGCTGTCGAAGCTCGGAGAACAAGAGTTCACCGAAGAAAATCTCCGCAAAGTCTTCGCCTCCTTTGACGAAGATGGCAATGGTACGATCGAGCGATCGGAGTTTGATCAGGCTCTCGCCAACATGGGGGTAAAGGCTCCTAGGGATCTCATCGACACCTTGTGGACGAATTCAGACACAGACGGCAACGGCTGCTTGGACTTTGAGGAATTCTGCGACCTTCTCAGGAAAATGCGAGACTTTGAGAAGTATGGCCACGATGATGTGAGGTTTCAAAAGCCGGCAAACATGCAGGCTTGAGATATGCAGTAGCGGCTTTGATAGCTGATCCGATGATTTTATATTCATCGTTTTGTGACATCCCTTTCGGGATTCATGCTTTTTTGCTTATGCTGATTTGATGTTTCCAACCTTAAATTTAGTTGCACATTTAGAGAACAATATCTTCGAGATTGACTCCCTTGGTCTCTGGAACAAAGGCAAAGATAAAGATCCAGGAAGAGAGGATAAAGGAAGAGTAGCCGGCCAAGACGGCTGAACTGCCGAACTTCAGTTGTAGGAATGGAAACGAGTAGATCACAAGACAATTGGCCGTGTACTGAGCGCTCATCAGGAAGGACATGCCTGAACAACATGCTAGTCAACTTGCGTGTAGAGGACCCTCATGCGTTGGCGACCTGTCGCTCGCGCATGTGTGGGGAGCAACTCGGAGGAGAGGATGGAGGGAATGGGGCCAAGGGAGACGGAGAAGAAAGCCTGATAACTGTGAAAGGAGAGATGAGGCTGCGACGGAGGAGCATAGTTGAACTCACGTGAGCAGAGCGAGCAGCGAGAGCAAAGAAGACAAGGACGAGCCTTTCAGCCTTTGGCTCATGGAGATCGACAAGAGCCCGAGAGAAGCAGACAGGAGCTGCTCAAACTCACATCAGCCCACTCACCTCCTCCTCCTCCTCCTCACCGGAACTATTGTGAGGAGGATGGTGCGTCTTCCGTAGAGATCCATCAAGGGCATGATGAGGAAGATCATCTAATACACGCAGAGAGTCAAGTTGACAGCAAGAGTCTCAGCTGACTTGCAATCAGCTTTGGCGTGTAAACAGCAGCCGTCGCCAGCATAGCGAATGTCGCATCATGCGATCTCAGGCCGAGCCTGATCCAACGTCACCATGAACCCTCAGCACAGGTCAATCGAGCCAACCACATGAAGAAATCGCGGATACGAGCGACAACGTTGCCCTCTTTGAGGATGGAGGGTGAGAAGCTGATGATTGCATTGATCCCGCTGAACTGAAATACTGTGAGCTCGACGTCGGATCCGACGATAAGTACCTGCTGAATGACTTGTAACCCCAGACAGATCAGGAGCGCTTTCTGGATTCGCCTCTACAAGGTAGAGTGAGGGAGGCGAGTAAGCATGACAGGTGCACCGTGGTCATTTTGTCTCTCGGATGATGTTCCGACGCCTGTTGCTTCGTATATTTCTCGTTCTCTAGCCCCTGAAGATGAGTTGTAGGTGCTCAACTTTGAAAGACTCGAACTTACGTCTGCAAGGGCCTCCAGATCTCTGTGAATCTTGTCTTCGAATGTCGATTGCATGCCGGGCAGCACGATCAATTTCTTCCATCCTGCCTCCGGTCTCTTGGAGTGAATTGAAGGATCGTTTTCATGAGAGGATGCAAAGAAATGCATGGCATCGTAGCATTCATTCCTGCGATCTGCTCGCGAGTCAATGTTCATCATCGATCTCAATGACTTCAAAGACACTTTGTCGAAGAAGCCATCTCGGAGAATCAAGAGAGGACAAGGAAAGTGCGAAGGCATACAACGCAAAGATAGCCTAAATGTGAGTCAATACCACAGAGGCGAATGTAGACTGGCTCACGTTGAACAGAAACAAAGTCTTGTAGGTATGACCATACGAGAATGCGATAGCGCTAACTATGTAAGAGATCTGCAATGATGATTCAGTGCTGTCATAACACAAGACGGCCTCAATCACTGAGATGCCCGACGACATGCCCATCTGAGGTAGCGACATGATGTACCCTCTCTTGGATGATGGTGAGCACTCTGCAGCATAGCTTGAAGACAGACATGTCAGCTGTCAGAAGCGTCGCACCAGGGAAATACGATCTCACATCGGGATGACTGTTCCGAATGTCCCGATCGCCACACCCGACACAAACCTACCCAACACCACCTGATGCAAACTCGACGCTGTCGCCCCCAGGATGCAGCCGACGAAGCTCAATAGGGAAGCAGCAGACAAAGTCTTCTGTCGACCAATCAGATCTGAGAAAGAGCTTCACCACGCTTGCAAGAACATGCCTGGAGGTAATCGCCTCATACCTGCTACTTTACCAGAAGTGCTGGATCCAAAGAAACTTCCCGCTGTTGCTGAGCTAGCGATCATTCCGAGGACTGCCGGCCGCTCCCCAAGCTCGAAGATCTTCTGAAGAGAAAGAAGAGCACCAGTGACGACTCCAGCCTCCAACCCCCACACTGTGCTGGACATCCCCACAACGGTGTCCAGGCGCGTTCGCTTCATCCTGTTGCCAGTTGGCCTCAGCTCATTCGCTCGGGTAACGTGAAGACTGCTCGTCGAATGCGTGTAGAGCAGCAGCAGAACAAGTAGAGCTTCTGCTATGTAGACGAAACAGTAAGAAACATCGACGGAATTTCTGCTGCTCCCGATCCCCACTGCTGCCTTTCTATCTGTACATCACCCATATCCCTCCTCCCCACTCCTCCCCTTCCCTCGCTCCCTCCCTCGCTCCCTCCCTACCTTCTCGTCCTCTCCTCCCCTTCACTTCCTCTCTCCTCCCTCACCTCGTCGGCATTTCGGCGGTCGCATCTCCTTCACTGCAAGTGCATTCTCCGACAATTTTACCCTCATCTCCGCTCTGTCCCACCACCGTTTGCTTCAACGGATGTAACCGCTCGCTATATCCGGACGTCATGCTCTTCGAAGGCCTGTGGATTCCCCAGGGTGGATGGCGGTAAGGAAGGAGAGGAAGAGGAAGAGGAAGCGGGAGAGGGAGCGGGAGAGGAAGAGGAAGCGGAAGTGGGAGAAGTTCAGAAAGAGGAAGGGAAAGGAAAGGAACGAAGGAGAGGAGATGGCAAGGAGACGATGCAGAGAAAGAGAGTGTTATGGAGAGAATGTTATGGAGAGACAAAGAAATTAGAGGTGGTGGTTAGACGAGCCCGTTGATGTTGGTACAAAGAGACTGAGAGGAACAATTGTAACTCCATTAGACGATGTAATGGTAGGTAGCGCAAGGTGAGGGACAGTAACAAGAAAGACTTGTTTGAGGAATAAAACAGAATTAGAGATGTCTTCAGAACAGAAGTTTGAGGTCAAGTAAGAATTTAGATATTGAATATGTTTGTATCTTTCTGTTGCTGAACTATTTAGCTCGCTTTTCTGCCTGAGCTGTCTTCAATATCCTACTTTCACTCCTTGCCGCATGAACAATACTCTCCTATCACTGCTACTGCTACTCCGGCAAGGCAGTATATGAGCAGATATTTGTTCAACATGTTTTGTTATGTTTTGTAAATAGTGTAGGGCGCAGCATGCAAAGAGTGATATAGTCCTCATTGTTTTGAACAAGGAGACTGAGAGGATCGATAGTCTCTTCGATTTCAGCGTTTCGACTTGACTCTGTCTTGTTGACTTTCCACTGCTCAGGCCTGTTCAGCCATCTCTGCAGCAACCAGCCCCGGCGATGAACATGATGACTTCATACAACCAAGTTCCGAACCAGACTTATGTACAACTCCCGCAAGCGGCAGTGAAGAGAGCTGTTCCTGCCGCTGCAGGCGCTGCCTTGTCGGTCGTGGGTGACGAGGTGAAATTGCGATTTTGACTCGTTTGCGCTGAGATTGACCGCTGCAATGACAGTCAACCGAGAAGGCGATCGCAAGGCGAACGGCGTTCCAGCTTGGCGCCATTATGGCATAAATTAGCTTGTTTTACTCTCGCCCTGTTTGATATTCATCGTAAATTAGCTTCTCTGATTGATTGTTCCCAAGTTGTCAATCTTCTTCTTCAAGTTTTCAATCTTCTTCTTCGCTGCTGTCGTCCTCTAAACCTTTGAACATCCCGCTACCAACCTAGTTCAGGGCGTCATACATAATCCGCAGTCACAGATTCGGCTTCCAGTGTGACAATTACCTTTTTCCTTTTGTTGGCATTGGCCTCCGGAACCACCTGACAGGAGTCAGGAGGAGCATTTGATTCTTGTAGCGCTGCTCACCTTGCGTTTGATTCCTTCTTGGACAGCACTCGAAACCGCCTCACAGACCTGATCTTCAAGTAAGGTCAACAACATACTCATGGCTCAAGTCTCGACGTTTTTCGCTTCCAATTCAATCTACATAATTGTCAGAAGTATCACAGGGGGTCATGCGCTACTTTTGCTCGTTCTTGTTTCATCCTTTCATGCGATTTTTGCATTTCCGTTTTGCCAGCATCGATTTCCTGGAAGCCTTTCAGTTGAACTGAACACTCCAGTACAGCTCTCAACTCACCTCCTGCTTCTTTCTTTCCAACTCCAGCTCGCGATGCTTTTGCGCTTCCTCGTCCTGTCGTAGAGCAAGATCACTTCGAGGGCAGATGTCTTTGCCAAACAACGGAAACCGACCAGAATTTCGCCGCAATCTTTGACGAGAATCGAAACTGTTGGCCTGTCTCCCGAAGTTGTTTTGCAACTGTGCCGATCAGTGAGGGAAGAAGGGAGCCGAAGGAACAAGTAACACCGGCTGAGAGCCATGATAGTGTCCATCCCTTCGACCACTCTCCCGAAGACAACATGCCTGCCATCAAGCCATGGTGTTGCTTTGACAGTGATGAAAAACTGGTACATACAGCTTGAGAAGGGGAAAGGTTTGTTTCACAACATACTTGGCTGTTGTTGGTATTGCTGCCGCAGTTAGCCATGGACAGAAGACCCTTGGTCGAATGTTTGATGGCGAAGTTCTCGTCCTTGAACGAGTACCCGTAGATGCTCTCGCCGCCTGTACCATCTCCTTTCGTTATGTCTCCTCCTTGCAGCATGAAATCTGCCAGCGCACGTCACGAGTCCAGCAACGGCTGGCTGCAAGAAACCTGGGATGACGCGGTGGAAGCAGCTCCCCTTGTAGTGGAGGGCATTGCCGTCCTTTCCCTTGTGATTTCCCAAACATAGCGCTCTGAAGTTGTCGGAGGTCTTGGGAACCACGTCGTCGAACAGCTCGAAGATCACTCTCGCTGTGCTCCCGCCATGGCTCAAGTCGAAGTAGACTTGAGGACGACGATGCTGTATCCCGTCTTTGGCTGGCGCGGTCTCCTGGAGATATTCGAGTTATCGCACGGTCCTCTCTCGCCGCGCAAGCGTCTATTCTAGCATGGTCATCTTGGCACAAGGGAGCTGATGGTGATGGGAACTTGCTGATGGTCTTCAATCTTGACTCATCTCCCACTCTCTGCCGCTGCACCTTACTTGCTACCTCCTCACTCTTCTCCTTCTCCTCCCCCTCCCCCTCCCCCCTCCCTCCCCCTCCC
Source organism: Guillardia theta CCMP2712 (assembly GCF_000315625.1). Taxonomy (NCBI): domain Eukaryota; class Cryptophyceae; order Pyrenomonadales; family Geminigeraceae; genus Guillardia; species Guillardia theta. Next base: position 19,327 of record NW_005434551.1, read on the forward strand.
CCCTCCCCCTCCCCCCTCCCCCCTCCCCCTCCCCCCTCGCCTCCTTAGATCGCTCACCTCCATTTGGCCGGATCGGATCACCGGCGTCTGGGGCGGGGGCGGGAAATAATAGTGAAAAGAGCAGGAGAAAGGGGAGAGGGGAGGGCGAAGGGTGAAGGAGGAGGAGTGGAGATGGAAGGGGTGAAGTGATCGAAGAAGAGTCAGAGGTGATAGTAACAGCTAGAGAAAGAGACAGAGCAGAGGAGGCAGACGCATACTCTCAACAAGAGCATGCATTCGTGTCTCAGGAGAGAGCCACAGCATTGCGCGGAGAGCCTAGTAAACTGAGGTAATTCCTTGGACAGCCATCTTTGTTGCTATTGCCTGTTTCGATCGGCCAGTTTGCTGTATGTGTCACGTTCTACAGTATATCTGCTACCCTTCTCTTCCTCGTCCCTGTTGTCTTCAATGGTCTACCCTCTCTCTTCCTCTTGCGGTGATGGTGTCGGTGGACGCGTTCCCGTCTCTGTGGCGCCTAGGAGCCTTGAGAGGATCTTGGCCAGAGATTCTCTTCAGTGTGTAACTCTACAAGTATGATCCATTAGATACAGTATCACACGTTTAGACATCCTCTGGAGTTTTGGGTGAAATTGTAGAGGAAATCCTGACTTCGACTAGATCGTTCATGTCATCGTAAGAAATCAAGAGACATAAAGATATACAAGTCTTCAGAGCTCAGTGGTGATCGTCATTACTTGCTCCTGTCCTCAACTTTGTTGCAAACTACCCAGAGAATACGAAAAACTGCAGGTGTATGGACAGGGCGAGGGATCAATACAGAAAGAGTCAATACAGAAAGAGTCAAGGTTTCCCAGACAGCAAGTTTCTTACAATCGACTTAGAATCGACCAAGCAAGGAACCACGTTAAATATCCTACAGCTAGCACCGGCCACATGCCATAGCCCGATCGGGCAGTGGCGTTACATCCTAATGCGAACGCTAAGGTCGCCAGCACCCCCTTCACGACATTGTTCGTGTATTCAATCAGAATCGTTGCCTTCTTTTGAGGATTCTGCTGAACCATCACCCATATACTCACCGGCGTCCCTGTTGGTGCTGTCGCAATGGCTGCAGCGACTGTGCTGAACTCCGACGCTAAGTTGACACCGACGATCACCAGGACACTGACCAATGCGCAAGGGATTATGAGAGGTCTCAAGAGAGAACTGCAACTGATATTTGGTTGCAACAATCTCACCTTATCAATGTAGGGATTGCAGTCGTCATGAACCATCCTGGCCCTGTAGTTTGGGCGACCTGTAACTCCTTTTTCAGCCACACCACGTTTCTCGAGCACGAATAGAGTTTGAACCGATGTCAGAATGAAATCAACATAAAAAGTGTCCAAGCATCTAGGAAAGTTGGTTCACGTAAATCTTTGATAGCAAGTTCATCGAAGAACCACAATCATTCGAGCTCAGCGATCCGAGGAGGTCTTAAAATTGGATCTTTGATTGCACAAGACGACGACCACAACAACAACCACAACCACAACCACAACCACAACCACAACAACAACCACAACCACAACCACAACAACAACAACCACAACCACAACCACAACAACCACAACCACAACAACAACAACCACAACCACAACCACAACCACAACAAGTCACTGTCAAGTTGTCATGGTTTCGAAACGATCATTCAGCATTGCGGGAGTTTTACCTCCATCAAAGCCCGAGTGTGACTGGGTCGCAATAGCTGCATTTTCCCCGACATTGCGTAACCGTCCCGATGACCCCCTACCCCAACAAGACCATCCATTCCTGCATCCATTCACCCCTCCCTCTACAGCCAAGTCTCCGGCCCGCCTCATCGATTTTTAAAACTTTTTATCCGTTCCTGGACTTGTTATTGCTAGCTAGGCGGCCCAGTGCAGCACTGTGATCATCATGGCATCGCCCATCATGGCATCATCGGCGACCAAAGCTGCACACGGCTTATGATCTTGAAATCTATGTCTATGAATCACAATTCCTTTATGATTCTCTTGCGTATTGTGCCTGGTTTCAATTTCTCTCATTTCTGGTGTGATTTCCTTTGTTTGCATATTTATGGACCAAAACTAGGAAGAAAACATTTTCAACCATCCAAAAGAAGCACATGCAAAGCTTCACGGGCTTCGACAACATCAAATGCTTCAAGTTTGCATTCCAAAATCAATCAGTTGATCACGCCTCCGACACAATTATGCTTGTTTTACATCATTGAACGTTACACACATATACACATTGAATGAGAAAATTCTGAATCTAAGTAATAGAAGATTTGATCATCATTGTATTCTAGACGTTTGTGCTGACAGTTCGTGATGAATTACGTGCGCAAATTCATGATTGGGAAGGGGTGTCGTAAATCTTGCTAGTCAGGACTTTCGAGGATTACAAAACAAATTGTAAATTTCCTTCTACAGCACTAACTCGAGCATTCTTCCGGCACGGCAGCTCAAGCCATCTTTGAACCAACTGTCCATTGAAGGCGTGTCCATCGTAGACCAAAACATCCAAGACTTGAACGCTCCCCGTAAAATCTTCCCAAACACCCCATCAAAACATGGAAAAATTAGCATTTGCTGTCAATATGCTGATTTCGATCGCTTAAAACAACAGTAAAACAGCTCTGACGAACTAGTCTACGCAATCTGAAGTTCGATTGAGTACCTGGCATGATTCAATGAGAGTCAAGTCCTTTATACAACCGTTTCATACTTGTAAGCACTTTCATAAATCATGTTGTTTCGACAGCACAACCTTTTCAATAACAAAACGACAATTTCCCAGATTGTGTCATCTTACAATTGTCCTATCTCAGCCATGGATGGGTCTCTGCTTGTGCGGTTTTCGTGGACGGAATGTGCCTGTAGACCCGGCCGGTTTTCAGACCCTCATACAGCATCATCTGCCCCCAATCAGCTAAAAGATAGCACCAGACCACAGTGCGTTTTCAAATTTCGAAATTACCTGGTATATTTTCAAGGCAAAAGGAGAAATATTGCACTACCCCCAGTTTATTTTCACCACCACCTGGCACGAACCGCTGAAACCTCATATGAGACACATGGGATACGTACATATATTAATACACGAAAAGACGTTTTTTCTGTATCTCAGCCCCCGAGATCGAGTTCTTAAAACATTGTTTAAAAGGACAGTTGACCCATCCCTGACACGATGCCAATAAGACCAGGTAGGGGTGTTCATACCAGGGGTACTGATTTCAATCAGTACAGAAAAGGGGGTCTTTTGTATATATTAGACGGGTGATATTCGACCAAAACCTTAACTGTGGCGGCAAGTTGGAAAATCGGGGGGTGGGCTGTTGTCCTCAATTGGTTTCGTCGTGGGGCGTACTTTTATGATTTTACTTTTAATATTTGTGTTACTTCTTAAAAATTAACTAAAATGTTATTCCCCCGGCCCCTGGGCGGAGAGATGGGTAGGGGGTGTTCTGCAACCCCAAAGGGGTGGGTGGTCGTTATGATACAAATTATTGGGTAGGTGGGTAGTTTCTGTGATATGGGTACATTTATGCTTGAAACCCTTTTCTTTGACCTGGTAGGGTCCTATGCAGTTGCAGCCCATTGTGGGGTCATTGTATGGTAGGGTAGGGTGAAGAGATAGCGATGATCGTTGTGACCCCCAAAAGTTTGTGGGGTTAACGCGGCGATGAGCGAAAGTTGGGTTAGAGCAGTAACGAGCATGCACTGTTTGAGGATTGGAGAAGAGGGAGTGAGCGGTAGCAATGTCCATGAAGGAAACAAGGCGAGTTGACGATGATGACGACAAGAACATGGAGGAGGAGAAGGAGGAGCGTAGGTGGAGACAACACGCAAGGGTCCTTGCCGGCCAGTGTCAGATCTTGAGCCAAGGTCAACAAAGCCATATAGTTTGAGTAGGAGGCGGGTAGTGCGGACTATGATAAACTTTCACTTGCTGGCATGTTGTGATGGGCTTGACCAATTCAAACTGGAGGAAGGTGACTGATTGACACGGGGGATGATGTATGAGGCAGAAAGTAAAAAAATACGTTGAAGGAGGGAAATTTAGCATGGTATGCACATTGTGAGGAGATTGATGCCATGCTTCTGGAAAATGAATTGATACAAAAGGATTCATTGAAATTGCAATATGGGAGAGATTCCACTGTTGCTGAGCTCGTTTACCCTTGGGTCGACGTTGCTCTTGTTACCAGGGGTTATGTGATGGATTTGCTGCGAAATCAAAGAGCATAATCGAGATGGAAACTTGTCTCCTCACCTGAAATTACTGTTTACAGATGTCAATCCATGTCTTTACCTGCATGCTCATCATGATGTGTCCCATGTCAAGTTCGAATGCCGTCATGCTGCGTGGCTTGCGAATCGCAGAGACTTCTACGTAAGTACAAGCTCGCTCGCTGCGAACACATGTCTCGCCACCTTCTCTCCGCTGGATTGTCTGTGAGATTGTGAATTCCGTCATGGCAGGGCCTTTGTGGGACAGCCGCTGGGGATGGGAGGCTCGAGGAAGCTCGAAGCATGCAAGACTTCACTTCCACTATCAAGTCTAAGGCCGTCAGCAACTAGAAGGTCAGAAGGTCAGAGTGCAATCGATCAGCCTAGAGATACCGAAGGTTGGTTCTGCTCTCTTCCTGCTCTCTTCACCTTGCAGTGCTGAGGATTAGCATGCAGATCGTGGATCACCTGTTCAAAAGGACGTTGTGATCTTTCCATCTCGACTCGGAAGCTTTGGAGCGGCGAAAGATGGCACCGTGGCAAGGGAAGAGAAGCTGGTGAAAGTGGCGGACAGACTTGCGTCAAGAGCACGATCGTTGGAGTTGAAAGGCAGGTCATTAGAGCTCAAGGCAAAGAGTTTGGAGGCAAAAGGGAGCAAGCGACGAGCCATGTGGCTTCAGTGGTTGGCAACGACATTCGACGGTGACGGCGACATGTTTTGATGTAGAGACTGACAAGGACATTAGGAATGGCTGCCATCGCATCGCTTGCGTCATGGGGAGCTGGTAAGTTGATGCTGTTGCGGTGACCTGAACCTGACATGTTGGCGTTTCAGCCCTGGTGGCTATCTGCCTGTTGGATATCTCCCTCCCAGTCTTCTTGAATCTGACACTGTTGGTCATGGGAACTGTAAGATCTGTTCTCGTGCGCTGCATCCTCGTCACACATGGTGGGGATAGGTGATCTGCATGGCGGGAGGGCTAGCAGTGGGAGCATCGGCTGCAGTAGGTCTGTCGATCCCGTTGCCCTCCGCTGCTTGTTGCTGAGTTGGCATGCAGGCCTTCTTGCTGTTATCCAACAAGTGCAGAATGCAAAATCGAACATTCCAGCTTCTGATAAGGACATGTTTTGGTCTTAGATCTGTGTGCTTTGAACTCAACGAGCCTACGGTGTAAATGTAATCAGCGATTGATATGTAATGAAGTGTACTCTTAATAGGCCGGCGCACATGGCAGATTTTTTATCCTATCCTCTCGTTTCCTATGTTGTCCAAGCCGCTCGCTGCTCCTATGTCATCGTCCGACTTTTTTCTGAAGGCTCCAACCGCGATCTTTCGCCCTCCTGCACTTCATGAGCACAAGGAAAGGAGTGAAGGAGAAGTAGGAGAGAGGAAGAGAATTAGTAGGAGGGTTAGAGTAGGAGGGTTAGGGAGAAGGTCGGGGAGAGAGGGTCAAGTGAAGGAGGACTGACTTGAGGATGTCGAACTTGTTCATCTTCTGCTTCTCCTCCTCCTTCTCGCCCTCGTCTCTCCTTCTCACGTCATCTCCTTCAATGCTCTGGTTGTCCGCATGTGCCATGACAGCAGCAGTCTCTGACAGAGATCCTTCTCCTCCTCTCTCCGAAACATCCAAGTTGTCGCGCTGTAAAGTTTGCTCCTCCTCGTCCTGCTCCTCCTCATCTTCCTCCGTACGCTCCTTCTTCCCCTCAGCCATCTCCTCTGTCCTCTTACTCCTCAATACATCCTTCCATTCTGTCGAATCTCTCTGCTGGCTTTCCCCCTCTTCCACCTCAGCATCAGAAAGAACCGTCTCATCCTTGTCTTGATCTCCCACGGTCTCCTCGCTATCCTTTCGTTTCCTCTCGCGCTCCTCCTCACCTCCTCTCTCTCTTCCCTCATCCTGGAGCATGTGCTGATCGTTTTGTCTTTCTTTGACCTCCCAGCCCTCCTGTCCGCCATTGCACTTCCCCTCCTCCCTAGAAGCGTCAGAGTCAGAGAAGTCCAGGAGCTTCAGGTCCGCGATCTTCGATTGCAACGAGGCGATCTGGGCAACAGGGCATGTCAGGCACTTGCGGGACAGCAAGACGAAGATCCTCTCACTTGCGATATCAACTCCTTGCTGCTCTTGCCTTGCTGTACTTGCAGATGTCAGTAAAGATAGACAGACGTGAAGGTTTCCTTCCCACCTTGCTTGCCATTTCCAGCTTCAGCTGTTCGATCTCCTGCATCAAGAAGCTCATCTCTGCTGCAATCTGATCGTCCTCCTCGTCCAAGATCGTAGAAATGTCGTCCCATGCTGTGCTTGTCATCGAACTGACATCTCCTATCTCGCTCGTGTAGTCCTCTGCCTCGCTCATCTCCTGCTCCTCGCCCTGATAGTATACCCGACGACGTCTGAATTCTTCTCCTCCGCTTCCACCTTCCTCGATACTTTCTGCTCCTCCCGTAGCATAAGAAGGGAGCTCCTCCTCTTTCTCCTCCTCCTCCTCCTCCTCCCTCCTATCAAAGTTTCCCTGCCCATCTTCCATTTCCATCTGCAGCCACCCTTCATTCTCCACCTTCGCTTCCTCTTCCTCGCCACTTTCTTGTGCTCGCTGTTCTTCGCCTCCGCCTGCCACATCTTCATCCCCTCCTACTGCCTCGCCGCTTTCTTCATTATCGCCATGGTCTACATAAGAATCTTCTTGTTTCCTCGTCGAAGTAGACAAAGTTTGCTCCCCGTCTTCTCTCAGCGTCTCGAGTGACCTCCCTTGCGCTCTCCTTCGCTTGTACCATGCAGCTCTCGCGGCAACGACTGACGAAGGAGTAGTTGGTCGGTTGAGCTGACTTGGAGGAGGAGAGTGCTTCTCGGGTGGAACCTCAGCCAGTAGGGAACGAGCCTGAGAGACGTTGAGGAGGAGAAAGCAGGAGAATGAAATGAGGAATAGAAGCAAGATTATGATTAAGAACGAATGAGCTTGGAGGGAGGGAGGGAGGGGAGGGGAGGGGAGGGGAGGGGAGGGAGG
>NW_005434551.1:32323-45761 GCF_000315625.1 Guillardia theta CCMP2712
ACAACGACCTGGCACCACCTGGGTTTTATCGTAACCCCTGACATCCCTTTGTTATCGTGGGTGTGCTTTGGGTCATTGGCAACTATACAAGCACCGGCTCTGCCCGGCGTTTACAGTCACTACCGTACTTGCAACCACATACAGTTTTAATCCTTCCCTTTGGTTTTATCCCTTTGTGCATATTTTTACGACATCACTCTTATAGCCCGTTTAAGATGTTGTCAACTATGGCCACGGCGGGCCCGTAGGGAAGAGCGTGAAGGCCAGCAGACTCCCATCTCGCCACCCACCACCTCCTCCTTCCATGACAACCATGGCAGTCTTGTCAAGGCGGCTTCCATGCTCGACAGCGGCGGCTGCAAGCACTGCAGAGGATCAGAGATGAGGGAGGGAGGGAGGGAGGGAGGGAGGGGGAGCACCTGGTCGAGGAAGAGGTTCAGACTTCTCTGCCTGTACTTGCTTTCGAACTCTTCCTGTGTCAGGTGCTGCGACGAGGAGCCGAGGAGGAGGAGTGAATGATCTCTGATCCTCTGCAGTGCTTGCAGCCGCAGCTGTCGAGCATGCAGCCGCCTTGACAAGACTGCCATGTCGTCATGGAAGGAGGAGGTGGTGGTGGCGAGATGGGAGTCTGCTGCCTTCACGCTCTTCCCTTCTGCCCCCCTTGCCATTGTTGACAACCTCTCAACGGTTTTGAGAGTGATGTGTAAAACATTAAAAAAAGGATAAAACAAAAGGGAGGATACAACATGTTTGTGGTTGCTAGTACGGTAGTTGTACTGTAGACGCAGGCAGAGCCGGTGCATGTTGAGTTGTCCATGAACGAAGAGAGTCTCAGATAGTAGAAGGTTGTCAGGGTTATGTTAGTACTCGGTGTGCTGGTAGTTGTGTCATACTCAGCGATGTTATGGTAATGTGTTATAGTATACTGAGTTAAAAAACAGCGGTGTTTGTTACAGTAGAAAGTGTTAGTGGAAGTCGGTGGGATAGTAGAAGTAGTAGTCGGTGTTATGGCGTAGGCAGAGATTGAGTACGGTAGCCTTGAAGTTCGGAAGGGCGAGGGAGGCGAGAGAAAATGAACAGTGAGAGAGAACATGGAGCATGGAACAGAGCAGGAGGACGAGGGGCAGAAGAAGCAGAAGGAGGAAGACAAGGAGCAGAAGGGCGAGGAGCAGGAGGGCGAGGAGCAGGAGGACGAGGAGCAGGAGGAGGCGGAACAGAAAGAGGAGGATCAAACTTTCAAATCACGAGTAGATCCTAGAGCAAGGGCTGAAGCTGCGGTCCCTCTTGAGCCACCTCAGCCGATGCTGAATGACGGATGGGAAATGATCCAGGAACATCCTGTACCTCAAGTCAGACCTGCTCTCATGTTTGAGCCACCGACCTCTCCGACAGGACGATGTCGACCAGGTAAGGGTCAGTGGGCTCAAGGCTCTGCATGAAGTAACATTCAGAGTCCCTGCTGAAAGCTGCGAGAAGGTCAGACTGACTCGGACAAGGAGCAAGGGACCGTGGGAAAAGGACGAGCACGGCAGGCAGGAGCACAGAGAGGAGCATCTCCTCGATCCTCCGCGCCTCCTCGCATCTTCATCTCAAGTCAGCGACGTCAAGTGCCTGGAGAGCCGGGACCTGTGTCCGGGGCTGGTCTCAGTGCGAAGATCATGCCAGGAACTAACAGGGGGTGTGCTTCCATGTTGGCTGCCTGCGTCAGCATCAGATGTCTTGCAAGCAGCTCAGCGTCTGCTCTACCTCACTATCCATAATCATCTCCTCCACCTCCTGGGACAGCGTCTTGTTCTGGCTGAGATCCTCGCCCAGGTCTCTTTGACCTGCTTCCACTGGGTTCAGCCACCTCGACGAGGAGCAGGGAGCGCTGCTGCCCTTGCTCTGGAGCTCGAGGATCGGCTTCAAGACAGCAGACTTCATGGTCTTGATCGACCGGTAGGAGAGCCGAGACACCACGTCATCTCCAGCGATGCATGTAACGATCTGAGTCAAGGGATGAGAAGCGATAGCTCTCCTAGTTCCCTCCGTCCATCCGTTCCTCCGTCCATCCGTTCCTCCCTTCCTCCTTCCCTCCCTCCCTCCCCTCCCCTCCCTCCCTCCCTCCCTCCCTCCCTCCCTCCCTCCCTCCCTCCCTCCTCCCTCACTTGGTGTCGGACAGTCTTGGCCAGCTCCTGCGAGCAACGTCAGCGTTCCATGAGCACTAGCGGCAAGGAGACCATGTCCATGACAGGAGGACAAGCAAAGCAGAAGGCCCGGATGTCCGCGCATGACAGACGGCCTGTCAAGGATCAGCAGAAGGTCATGCCAGACGCTGTCTCACGATCTCTTTCGCAAAACTTAAAGATTGCAACCATGATGGCAGCGACTCCTGCTCCTGCCAACACGAGTAACCCTCCAAATCACTCGCTGCGGTAACGAAATGAGACCCAGACTGTGGCCGGTGAAGACGATTCTGCTGCCTTCACCCCTGCGAGGAAAGTCATCCAGACCAGTCAACCTCGGTAGATTGAGGGTCAGTCACTTGATGAGAGAGCTGAGAATCGTTTGACGAATCTGAGAACAAATCTCCTCCGCGGCCCGAAAAATTCCCATGTGAACATGTCCCCGACAACGGTTGGATCGATCTTGGAAGGGGGAGGAGCAGGCGACTAGATCCGTCAGGATATCCCCTGCCTCGAAAGAGCCTGCACCACACAAGATTCATCCTCTTCACGCAGCTGCCGCTCCTTCAACCTCGAACCGCAACGACGATCGAGTCCGAGGGTGGGTGTCGGAAGACGATGTAGGCAGGGGCGAAGGTCTCGGCGCTGCCACGATGCTGCAATTCTGAGAGTGAGGGAGGAGGGCAGCGTAAGAAACGATTCTCACCTGGAGGATGAGGGAAGGATGTACGTTTGAGTATGAACAGAAGCTCGTCAGGTCGTCAAATCGAAATTTCGTGTGCCGATGAAACTCGTGCGGCTGGATTAGAGACAGCATCTTCCAGCCATAGACTGAGGAAATACAATCAGGGAGGGAGGAATTTCGTATCTAGCATCAACAGTCAAAACGTGTCACACCCACCTGCTATGGCAAAACTCAACCACTGCTCGAGATCTTTGAAGAATTCAGGACTTTCAGTCAACTCTGACGGATTTCCTCCAAGGATCGTGTTGTCTTGGCTTTGGTTGCTGCAGTTCCCCTCGCACGTGCTGTTGCTGCACACATAAATGCTCTTGTCATCACTTGGCACTTCACTCATCGACTCGTTAGATGCTGCGTCCGGGAAGATGTCAAGATCGATGTCAAGAGTGAAATTCTCGTCGAAGATCCTCCATACGCTGGTCGGGTCAGGGAACAGCACAGCTCCAGCATTCAGGACAGTGTTGCGCATCACTTGCTGGGGTTCAAGAACCATCAGGTGCTGGAGCAGGAGGGGAGAAGGACGAGGGAGGACGAGGGAGAGAAGGAAAAAAGCAAGAAATCTCACATTGAGCTTGCTCACAAGCTGCCTCTCCATCTCAGCCGCCACCTTCACTCCTCCTGCAAGCACGTGGCTCCATCTGCATGATCCCATCACCACTGACAGCAAACCCATAGGTAGCAAACAACTCGAATCTCGTGTTGGCAAACATCTGACCGTAGAGCTCTGCTATCTTTCTGACCGCCTCCTCTTCCCGTTCAAGTTTCTGCGTCAAACTTTCACTCCAGCTCGATCTCATAAGCTGCTCCTCACCTGCTGCCTCTCTCGCTGCTGCGCAGAGAGCATCTGCCATTGTCCGCAAAAACAGCAGCAGAACGCGCGCAGAAACCAGGCTCGCCGTTCAATCCTCGCATCCTGATGGAGCCTGAGGTCAAGGGAAGCGCGAGGAGGAGGAGGAGGAGGAGGAGGAGGAAGGGAGGTGAGCTGCAGGAGGAGCAGGAGCAGGAGCAGGAGCAGGAGCAGGAGCAGGAGCAGGAGCAGGAGCAGGAGCAGGAGCAGGAGCAGGAGCAGGAGCAGGAGCAGGAGCAGGAGCAGGAGCAGGAGCAGGAGCAGGAGCAGGAGCAGGAGCAGGAGCAGGAGCAGGAGCAGGAGCAGGAGCAGGAGCAGGAGCAGGAGCAGGAGCAGGAGCAGGAGCAGGAGCAGGAGCAGGAGCAGGAGCAGGAGCAGGAGCAGGAGGATTAACCTGTGGCTCTGAGTCTTCTTGATCTTCTCCGATCCGATCGCTCCCTCCCCTCAACGTGATGGTAGTCCGTGAGAGAAGAGGGAGAGAGAGCAGCGGATCCAAGCGATGAAGCGACATGCGATGTGCTGGTCTTGCTGTGCTCATCATACGGCCTTGACAAGATTGACCAGCCGAGATCAAACCAAGACAGCTCAAAACAATCAACACAGTTGTTGTCAGGCTCATATTTGGCCCGGAGACGTCCATGCTGTCAGATCTCAAGAGTCTGCATGTTCCAGCTCTTTGCAGGTTCGAGGATGTGAGGAAGGCGTTTCAAACAGTGTGACAGCATGACTGTCCGCCTGTTATTTCATGCTTTCCTGTATCATTTTCGCTCCACCAGCCAATCTCACTCGGCTTCTCTCCTTCTCACCTGCTCATCTCTCACACTCCCCATCCTTCTTCACTTCATTCCGTTGCCTTCCTCCTCTTACTCCTCTCCTCCTCCTCTCCCTCCCTCCTCGCCTCCTCCACCTCGCCATGCATAATGCCGGGCGCAAGTTTCCCCACAAACATGACTAGGGAGGGCAAGGAGGGTGGGGTGCATACCCCCACCCTCTAGATCTAACAAGAGTACCCTACCTTATGAGTGAATGAATAGACCACCCCCTTCCAGGCAATCGCGGGACGGATTTCCTGCAATGGCGCAGGCGATAGGGGAGGAGAAGAGAAGAGGAAGAATGAGAGGGTAACGAGGAGGAGGGGGAGGGATGATGAGCAGACAGGGTGAAAGAAGCTCGGGATCAAGAGGAGACTGACCCCAGTGGCTCTGCCGTGTGAAGTGAGGCAGGAGGGCACGTTGAACTTTCGCTTGTTGTGTTGCTTTAACGAGTGCGAACAATCGTCCTCACTTCATGGTCAGGTGCTGGTTGCCATCGCCCGCCCTTCCATGGCATAGCGAGATGCGAGTGCATCGAAGGCTGCTCCTCTCCTCATGTCTCTTCGTCGTTGCCTTTGGAGGCGACACGTCTCGGATAATCGTACCTGACTTGAGGCATGGGAGTCGAGACGCTCTCGATGTCCGGGCACGTGAAGGGCAATGTTTGAGGCTGAGAGGAGGAAAGCTCAAGTATAAGAACCTCAGAGAGGTCAAACAGCAGAGACTCGCGGATGAGCGACTGGCGAAAAGAGCGGACGCCCGGAGGAAGCAGAAGTCGAAGGGAAGGGTGCAGCAGAAGGAAAAGACTCCGCGCCGCAAGCCGCAAGCTGGGGAACAGGAACCATATGATTCTGATGACGTCGTATGGCAAGCAGGAGCCAAGGACGAGGACCTTTACGGAGATGATTCTGTACCGTCCGACGAGGTTGATCCGGACTTGTTGTTCGTGTAGAGTGTGATTGGGTGAAATCCAGGCCGAGAGGGAGATATTCTACGAGGCACAGGAGAAAGAAGCTCGTCGAATAGTCGAAAAGATCAAAGAACCGTCCAAGGCGATCGATTTCGAAGAAGCTCTTCAAGCCCCTGAGCTCTCAGATGAATTTCCTCCTGACTCTGAGAGTCGCGGGGAGCCTCTCGAGGTGAAGGAGAGCAGAGGTTCAGGTGCTTGCGGATGCCGGTGACGTGCGGAGGCAGGAGGAAGGCAGGATGGCTCCGCAGACCTACCTTGAGATGCTGTTCGGCGACGATGTAGAGGCTGTGAGCCGACCGGAGGGGTGAGAAGTTACTTCGTTTCCCGTCTGTTCTTGACGTTGATGTGCAAGGCTGTCGAGGCTGCTCGACGAGATGCAATCAGCTTGCAACACGATAAGAGAGTTTGTTGAGCCTGTGGTGATGTGCTTGCAGTTGCTGTCAAGGTTAGCGACTTGGACGCGAGTGTTACTTGACGTGAGACACGTAGGGATATCAAGTCCATGTCAGCGCCGGAGAGCATTCTCTTCATGAAATACTCTGCATTGACCAAGTTTGTCGAGAACATCCAAGTGAGGACGAATATGTTTGTTCCGCTCCTGATCAGTTATGCAAGGGTTATGTCATCATGAAGATGGAAGGTTCCAAGGACTCTGGGGAATCGCGTAAGTTCCTGGAGAATCTGAACTTGTTGTGGTCAGAGTTGAAGGTATAAAGGGAGCCTGAACTCCTTCGCTTCGCTTCGCTTTCCCTTCCCTTCCCTTCCCTTCCCTTCCCTTCCCTTCCCTTCCCTTCCCTTCCCTTCCCTTCCCTTCCCTTCCCTTCCCTTCCCTTCCCTGCCCTTCCCTTCCCTTCCCTTCCCTTGGTCACGTTTCCTTTCGTTCCTAATCCTTCCTTTCCTTTCACCTCTCGTTTCCTTTCGTTACCTCAACTCCCTTCTCTTCCCTTGTCTTGTCTGAATGTCCACTCCAATAGGTGATCGCAACTTTTGAATCCCAATTCTCAACAGAAATACAAGAAATGCTCGCAAATGTGAGACTTTTTTTTCTTGTCTCCCGTCGTTCCTGCCCATATTGTTGTTTGTCTTTGCACTGACATGCTTGTTTGTAGATTGGAAGCAATCGAGCGAAACGAGTGAAAATCAAAAAGAAGCCAAGGTAAGAGAGGGTAGAAGGGAAACAAATGCTCACATGTCGCCTCAAGCACTCCAGCCGTCAAGTCAACGTCGCAAGACAGAAGGATGGATGAGATAGATGTGAGATGAGCACTTAGAAGACTTGAACACTCTCGTGTGACTGCCGTTGTCTGTTCAGATCAAGTTGCAGAAGGAAGAAAGGTTCGAGGAAGCCCTGGAGAGTAAAGATCTAGACCCGACCGTTGCGTTGGACAAGGTGCGATCACTATACCACGGCTGCTCCCTCACCTTGCTCCAGGGCTCGCAGTTCTGGCGGCGAAAGCTCAAGGAGGCAAAGCAGCTGCACATGATCGTGAGAGAGGACAAGCGAGAACTGAACACGGTGAGGAGAGGGAGAGGAGGCGACATGGGATGACTCTGTTGCAGGATGAGCAATACAAGGCTGAACGACTGGTTCGCACTCTCCTTTCTCCACATGCTGTAGGGCAAATCTTCTTACTGCTTGCATGCAGGAGTACTTCCAACAGATGTCGGAAATCGCAAAAGCAGCAGAGATGAAGAGGAGTGGGGAGGATCAGCATCAACGGATTGAAGGGACGGTGCTCCTAGAAGGAGGACGACGACCCGCGTCATATGGCATGCTGACCAACACAGTGGGAGTGAAGAGAAGATATCGAAATCGCCGGGATAGCAATCCTAGGCTACGGTGCTCTTTCTTTCTCGCTAGCAGCTTGTTCCCTGCTCTACTGCGTCTTCCTCCCCTCTCGCTTTCGAGCCATCTTCTTCACCCTTGTCTCCTTGCTTTCCTTGTCCTCTCTACCTCTTGTTGCTCGCTCACTGTCGTCTAGCCTCCGCCATAAGTACCACAACCTCATCATCCGCGCTCGAGGAAAGACAAGGAAAGTCAGGACCGAGAAGGAGCATGGTACACCAGCGCTCGCATCTACTTTGGTAATTGACGTCCCTCCAGGATACGTAGGAGAAGAGACGGGAATCAATCCCAAGGCCAAGCACAGTGTCAACTTGAAATGGGATGCCAAGGCGATTCGCAAGATATGAGGACTGAAGGGGTTGGGAGATCGCACACGAATTTTCGAGCGGACTGAAAGGTGCAGGAAATTGAAGACTGTCTCCAAGATTGTCAGAAGTGCAAGCAGAAGACAGAGGAGGAGGAGGAGGAGGAGCCGGGGGAGGAGTGAAGGGGGGACGAAAGCAAGGTTTATTTCACACGAGGTCTTTTCCTAGCTGTCACGTGTTGATGCGGTCGATGTACTGAAGCATCTTAAGGTTCCTGTCGATGTTGCACAGCCTCCTCTGCTCGTAATCGCTCACCCTCCTCTCCTGCTCCTCGCCGTTTGTCCCTGGCGGCATCGGCGCCTCCACAGTCAGCGGCTGCCAACATAGTCAGGCGATCAGAGCACGCGCAGTCCCTTCCTACCTTCCCTCCTCCGCGCCTGCTGGAACGTTCCACAGTCTGGTAAGGCACCTGTCTGCTGCGGCATGATCGCTTCCTAGGGGACCCGGCAGAATATTCGCTGCCCTCCTCGCTCCTCCTCCTCTTCTCCTCCTTCCAGATAGGTCGCCCGTCCCTTGTGATGCCCACGGCATCAGGGTAGAGCATATCTCGCACTCTCCCGCTGTCCACGTGAATCCACTCGTTCCACTTGGGCGGCCAGTCCTTGAAGTTGACACACACCTGCGACACGCCTTACTCCTCCTTCCTCCTCCCTCCTCCCTCCTCCCTCCTCCCTCCTCCCTCCTCCCTCCTCACATCATCATCATCCCTCCTTCGATCCTCTCACCATGTTCCTAGCGTCATTCTTCTCCACCACCTTCGCTCGGTACCATCCGCCCTCCACGTCCTGAGCTTCGATCTCCTTGCCGACTTTCATCTTGGAGCACAAGTAGACGGGGGACCCATCTCGCCGGATACTGAGAGCGTCCGGATGTTGGATCGTACGGACGCGACCGCTTGAGATTGGGATCCATTCATCCCACTTGCAGTTCCACCCATCAAAGTTCACCTTCACCTAACAGAAGCGAACGTCACGGGAGCGCAAAGAGAGACAGTCACAGTACTTCAGTCTTGAGCACGTTGATGTTCACCACCGTCCCTCGATACCAGTCGCCCTCCCTATCCTGCGCTTCCACTCTACTCTTGACTTGGAAGTGTGCAGGCGCCTTCTGGACGGTCGAAGCAGGAGGTCGATACTGCACAAAGACCCACCGGATCGTGTGCTCGTGGAGGTTGAGGAAGGCCTTCTCCTTATCCTCGTACACTACGTGATGCTTCCTGGTCCTCCAGTCGTACTTGGTAATTACTCCTCTCCTCCACTGCCCGTCCTTGGGGTCGAAAATGTCGAGAACCCTTCGGAGAATCTCACTCCCGTACTCCACGTTCGTCTCAGGTCGTGAGACCGAGTACTGCTCCACTTTGCTCGGCACACGCGCACTCGTATGATACCTGGAGGGCTTGTAGACAACTGATGTCAAGGATTCTGCAGCTGTGACATGGTTGACATCCGAGGCGGGCCCCATCCCGTCACAGAGATCAGCGTCAGTCTGGCGACTCCGGCCCCGGTCACCCTGAGGGCAGACAAGCCAGCCGTCCAGTTCCCTAGGGGTGAAATCCAGGGTGATGATTTCATAAGGGTCATTAGACTTTGAATTCTTCCTCGAGGATTTCATGCCCTTGCAACTTTTCGCTGCGCTCGGCACTTTCTTCCTGGCCGGCCCTGGCGACACCTGGTCTGCCTCGACTTCAGCACGACGGAGGCTCGAGCTGGTTTGCAAAGAAGAGTTCTCATCAGCATGAGATCGAGGCCTTGAAGTTTCTGTTGGAGAGTGAAAGTATCTATTCTTCACCGGAGCACGCTTCATCCTGGAGTTTGATGAGTCAGAAGTTACATTCCAACATGACTGGAGCGCTTATCTATCTCTCCTTTGCTACACACTGCACTATGACAGGGCAAACCACACAATCCTATCACAGCTAAAAACAACACTTTCAATGTGATGGTGCAACCCTTGAGAGAATTCTTGCAGGATCAACTCGATGAGAAACAAACAAACACACACACTCCTCGGCCATGGATCTTTGAGTGATTACAAAACGCAATTGCCTCGGAACAGCATGAGAAACAAATGGAAATCATAGTAGCGCGGATATTTAGTAGGATACCATACTGTAAGTTGAAGGGCAGGTGTTGAAGGAAAAAGAGTTGTCAGCGGATGTAGCATCGCTGTCGCAGATTGCGGGGGAGTGCCAGGTGGTAGAGACGAGCAGGAGAAGAGAGGGAAGAGCAAAATGTGGAACATGCAACAAAGGAGAGTAAGATGAGGAGAGACATATCGCAAACAATTCGTGTATCCTCTACCTCGTCTACCTCCTCATGGTCCCTCACTATTTGCTCTATCTATCATCTCTCCTCCTTTCCTGCCGTTCCGAATAATATTTCATGTTGTCCCGCGCAGCATCTCCTCTTTGCTCCTCTCCCCTCCTTCTCCTTCTCCTTCTCCTTCTCCTTATCCTCTCCTTCTCCTCTCCTTCTCCTTCTCCTCTCCTGCTCCTCTCCTCTCCTTCTCTCTTCTCTTTTGTTCTCCTCCTCCTCCTCCTCCTCCCCTCCCCTCTCCTCCTCCTCCTTTCTTCTGCTCTGCTCTCCTTCTCCTTCTCCTCTCTTTTCCAGCAGGTAGAGCAGCAGGTAGAGCAGCAGGTAGAGCAGCAGGTAGAGCAGCAGGTAGAGCAGCAGGTAGAGCAGCAGGTAGAGCAGCAGGTAGAGCAGCAGGTAGAGCAGCAGGTAGAGCAGCAGGTAGAGCAGCAGGTAGAGCAGCAGGTAGAGCAGCAGGTAGAGCAGCAGGTAGAGCAGCAGGTAGAGCAGCAGGTAGAGCAGCAGGTAGAGCAGCAGGTAGAGCAGCAGGTAGAGCAGCAGGTAGAGCAGCAGGTAGAGCAGCAGGTAGAGCAGCAGGTAGAGCAGCAGGTAGAGCAGCAGGTAGAGCAGGCAGAGCAGCAGGTAGTGTAGAGCAGGTAGAGCGCAAGTCTGAGCAGAAATTCTGTAGAGGAAGGTGGGTATGAGCGGGGATGTGCCTTTGCTGGCTCTGGTCGGCGGGGGGCCCGGTAGATTTGACCACAATGACCGTTTCTGGTCAAATCTTTCTCCTAGTATGCCACCCGTACTGATTCTGATAGTACCCCATATTATCATGCAATTATGAGCCAATAAGAGAGGGTAGGGATATGACCCCCTACCCACGAACATCAAGACATTTTGATTGTGGGCGAAATGCTGGGCAGTGGAGGGTACGATGCGGCGCTGGATGCGTTCATTCGCTCCTCTGTGGCGATACAACCTCCTCTTGAGACGAAGACCCACAGAACTCCAGCAGAAGAGAGAGGAAGAGCGAAACTCGTGCGTGAAAATGAAGAATTGAAGCAAACGCTCCTCGACGCCATGGTCGAACCTGTTCGCCATCGGTGCTGTTCCTGTCTTTCTAAAAGAGAATTGAAGGATGTAGGAAGTGACTTCATTTTGCAGGAAATTACATACAAGTATGCACGACAGGAAATGTCGGGAGAGTTCTTCGAATTTATCTCGAAATGAGACACACGAAGCGCCATCGAAGATTGGGTCGCCAGGCAAAGGAAACAACACACATATGAAAACATCCCAGCATCAAACTAGCAGCGCAAGCGGGCAAGTCAAAATTGCAAAGCGAGAAAGGTTGAGCGAGAAGGAGAACATGAGGAAGGCTGATTATCAAGTCAACTACAAGTATTTGAACGCCAAAGTTTTGAAACAGCTACACAAGGTCTATGATCTAATAGACACGTTGGATATTGACATCGCTGTTCAAGACTGAACCACAGTTTGAATCGATAGAAGAAATGCTGCCGAAGAGAAGAATCACTCCTTCTCTGGTGTTGCCCTTGTGTCTGTGTTGAAACTTGTGTAATGAGATTGTGGGAGTAGGATTGGATGGCTTTCACCCTCACAGATTCGATTCGATGTCGCATCATGCGGGATCATTGTGAGGTAACAGGCATGACTTGTTATTTTGCAATCATCAACATGTTTCAGATTCCGGTTGTCTCCTCAGATGGTTTCATGCGGAAACATGTGAAGTTTTACGATGGTTTGAGACGTGCACTGATGAGGTTCGCAGATTGAAAGCATGATGTATGATATGCAAGTTGAAAACTGGCAGGTGAGGAAAAAAAGGAGTCAGAGAACATCAACACTTACATGTGATCCAGATCTGCCATCAGTTTCAGCAAAGCAGGTCGAAAGATGTTGACAAGTGAGATGAGACGAGATTGGTGAGAACGGTTTGCGACTGATGAATGTTTGCCAGGTTTATGAATCGCGCGCCTTCGCCACTTGAGCTAGTTTGATTGAAGTTGAAGATTGAATGATGAAAACGAATCGAGAGATGACAACAAGCAATGATGAAGTCAGAAGATGAAGAGAATAACAATGAAGTTGATGATTTAATGATGAAAATGAATAGCGAGATAACAAGGAAATAACAAGAAGGAAACAATGAAGTTAGAAGATGAAAAGAATATCAATCAGTCGAATGCCAGTCGTCGTTGAGCCAGGGGTCGAAGTGAACTTCAACTTCAAACTGGGAAGAGCAATATCAGCACGCAGGAGCAGAAGTAGCAGGGGAAGGACAGGGGCAGGAGGAGGGGGAAGGACGGGAAGGGTTTATAGCAGCAGAAGAAACAGATGAAGAAGGAAGTGGAGGGGGAGGGGCAGAAAGGGCAGGGATGGTGATAGAGGAAGGAGCTGGGGAGTGAGGGGACAGGGAGGAGGGGGAGAGTCAACATGGTCGAGATGATTGAGGTCGTCGTTGGGTTTGCTGGTCTGGTCGTGAGCGGCTGACGGGAGGAAAGAAAGAGTCCTGCACAAGAAAGTGAGAGGAGGGCGAGGACGAGGACGAGGACGAGGACGAGGACGAGGACGAGGGAGAAGACCAGGACCAGGACGAGGGAGAGGACGAGGACGAGGACGAGGGAGAGGGAGAGGAGAGCAAGGAGGTGGTGTTGATGATGATGGTGATGGAGGAGGAGGAGGTGGTGGTGGTGGATCAAGGGGATCAGAAAGAGACAGTGGGAGTAGAAGGACCCCTCCTTACCTAGCGTGCTCTGTCATCTCCTCCTCTTCGTGCTCCAGCAGAGTCTTTGATAAGGTAAGAAGGTAGCCTTCCAGCTTCCGCTCAGTCACCTGATCATGCGCAGCGTCTTCCTCTTCCCCCTTGGCTCTCGTCTCTCCTTCCCCCTCCTCCGTCTTCTCGTGCTCTGTCGCTTTTGTGCTCTGCCCTCCTCCTGTCCCCTGTCTTCCCGTGTTGTCGTGCTTGCCCTTCGAGCTGCCCTGACCATCCTCCCTGTCCTCTGCTCCAGTATCCGACATCTTGACTCGCTGCTTGAAGAGCTCGTGCAAGAGCGTCATGGTTGAGAGCTGAGCGTGTGCGACTGAGTGAAAGAAGAGATTGTGCTCAGAGCAGAAGGTCGTGAAGTGAAGGCGCGATGAAACGACCCGACAGTCGATGAGCGGCTCGTCTGTGCGGTCGATTGCGCGATCGCCAAGCTGAGGGTAAAGAAGTGTGAGGAAGAGGAGGAAGGGGGAGAGAAGGAAGGGGAAGATGAGGGGAGGAGGGAGGGAGGAGGAGGGAGGGAAGGAGGAAGGAGGGAAGGAGAGAAGGAGGGAGGGAGGGAGGGAGGGAGGGAGGGAGGGAAGGTGAAGGGGAGTCTTACTTTAGGAAGAATGG
>NW_005434551.1:46641-68216 GCF_000315625.1 Guillardia theta CCMP2712
GCAACAGACCCGGGAAGGCAACTGAGAAGATGTGAGAAGAGACGGTTGTGAACAGGCCGAGTCACCGGAAGACGAGAATAGCTTTGCATCTGCAAACTGACGTCAGAAACGATTTGCAGATGTAACATGGACAGAAGAAAAGAACAAGAACAAGACAAAAGGAGGAAGAAAAGGAGGAAGGAGGAGAGAGGAAGGTAGAAAGAGGAGGAGGAAGAGGAAGAGGAGGAGGAAGAGGAGGTGGAGGTGGAGGTGGAGGTGGAGGTGGAGGTGGAGGAGGAGGGAGGAAACTCGTCCAGATGACATTCAAAAGTCTCTTTACCTGTATGTGTGTGGTGAAATCCCTTCTTGCTGGGTTGTTTTCTTTACATCCGCAACAACCTTGCAAACAATCAGCTTCAAACAACAACAGAAATGAAAGGGCATTGAAGAATAAACATCAGAATAATCAGCAAACAAAGATAACACTACACAAGTGACATTCTTCTCACTTTGACAAACACTGAAGACGTGACTTGCTGAGCTTTCTTTGTCAACCAAACTCCGAGAGGATGATCTGACCAACTGAATCAGCAACACACACTCGAACATTCCAACTTTCGCAAACCTGCGAGCTCCCGTTGGCTCCTTCCCTGAAGAGCTTTCTTTGCCGCTGACAAATCTGCATCGGAGATCTGAGCGCAAGTCAGGTTGCAACGACGAACAAAGACAAGAAAACGTTCGCTCAAGGGAAGAAGAAACAACTTCATAACACCCGACGCCTCCTGACTCAACTTACCTGTGGAACTCCATGTGCAGAACGAGGCTCGTCTGACGGCAACCTTTGACGCTTGCTGACGTCATCGATTGAATAAGTCGAGCTACTGAAAGATTGTCGTCATGTCTAAGTTGTTACCACCCTCTTGCTCCTTCATGGTAACGCTTATTATCACTAGTACACCCTGCTTCACTAACACCTGCTGCTGCTACTGCTACTGCTACTGCTGCTGCTGCTGCTACTGCTGCTGCTGCTGCTGCTGCTGCTGCTGCTCCTCCTCCTCCTCCTCCTCCTCCTCCTCCTCCTCCTCCTCCTCCTCCTCCTCCTCCTCCTCCTCCTCCTCCTCCTCCTCCTCCTCCTCCTCCTCTTCCTCCTCCCGCTCCTTCTTGCCATCGAAAGGCTCCTACCTCATGGTTTGCGTCACGGGTCGTTCGGAGAAATCAAGTCTTCATCAGCGTGAGCAGGGGAAACAAGTTCACCTGCTCCTCTCACCTGGTGCGCTTGAAGAGATTCTGCAGCACAACTATGAGCATACTGCATCACATCCATCCCTTCCAGCTCTCTACCTGTCGTCCGTACTCTGCCATGGGCTGCAGCGAGTCATGGTAGGGAGGATGCGGCGGCATGTTGGAGTTTGCTATCCTCGAGCCGATAAACTGTAAGCACACAGTAAGCCACGTGAGCAGGAAGAGAAAGCGAGGAAAGAGAAGGAGGGGAAGGGGAGGGGGGGGCAAGGCGGGGAGGACGGAGGCAAAGGAGAGGAAGGAGGATGAGAGA
Source organism: Guillardia theta CCMP2712 (assembly GCF_000315625.1). Classification (NCBI taxonomy): domain Eukaryota; class Cryptophyceae; order Pyrenomonadales; family Geminigeraceae; genus Guillardia; species Guillardia theta. The sequence goes on from NW_005434551.1 coordinate 48,173, forward strand.
AGAGGGAGGGGGGGGAGGGAGGGGAGAGAAGGAGGGGAGAAAGAGGAGCAAAGGAGAAAGAGGAGGAAAGTATGACAAGGAAGGGACAAGGGGACGGGAGGGAAGCCATAGCGGCAGCTTCTTACTTGCATGTTTGGCGGGTAGGAATGGAAGTAACCTGTACAAGAACATGCCAAGGGTGAGGTGAAACTGGAGAAGTGAACAAGTCTCCAGCACCAGCGTTGAAGTTGTTTGCTCCCGACCAGGTCGAGTTGGGCTGGAAGTGCCGCATGTGGTTCCATGAAGGGTAGCCCTGAGAAGACGAGAATGACAAACGAAAACATGCAAGGAAGGGGAAGCAGGAAGAGGATGTAGGAGAAGGCAAAGGGAGTAGGGGAGAGAGGGAGGAACTAGAGACAACGACAGGTAGGCAGGCAGGAAGTAAGAAGATTCAAACTCACATCTAACGAGTTGTATCTCATCCATACTTGTTGTCTTTCCATCCTGAAAGCCATTCACTTTTAAGAGTTTGCTGATGTTAAGGGCGTACAGCTCTTCTTCCTCTCTCTTCCTCTGTTGCTCCTCCTGTTCACCCACCATCACAAACGTGAACAGGAGGACAATCTCGCGAGGAGAAGTTCACCTGCAGTTTCATCGCCCTGAGGAAACCATTGTGCTGATCTTCGAAGCTCTTCTTGAGAGTTGGACTGAAAAGACATCAGTTGTTTGTAACATTTCAAATGAAACAGTGAGACATTTGAAATCAAACAAGGAAATAGCTCAGATGAAACAATCACACATCTCAACGTCTCTCAGGCGAGCAAACATACTGAAACTTTCACCACCTCATCATATATTCAACATCAATCCCGCACCTGTGGGAAGAAATGTTCTTCAAGAACGCAATCAGCTCCTCCGTAGGGAATTTCTTCTCCTGCAAACTCGTTCTCACTCCTCCTGCTCCGTCAATCTTCCTCCTCCACCTTCCAGAACTGCACGCAGGTCTCGGCAGCAACCCTTGCTCCCTCCGGCAGCTCCTTTAAGATTTTCTTGAGAGCTCCATTTGCCAGGGGAGCAGGCAATGGAACGTCCTCCTCCTCCTTCTCCTCCCGCATCTTCTCCAACGAGCTTGATACAACAATCTCGCTCTGCGCAGACTTGTTAGCCTTCTCAGAGATCGCCGCATCCTCTATGGTTCCTACCTCCTCCTTCACAGCCGATCGTTCTGGTTGTCCCATCAGCATGTACAAATCTGTCCGAACAGTCAAACTTGACGACCACTTTACAAGTGGAGTACCTCGAATCGATCCCTTCTCTGATCAATTGCCTCAAGTCACATCTAAATTTCACACACAAATCTCAAGTGGTGGTCAACAATCTGACGACGAATCCTCCCCCTCCTCGGATTTCGGTACTGCTGGGCACAAGTTGTAAACCTGCGAAAAGCCAAGTCATCCGCGGACATGAAGCACACAATCCTTGTATGCAGATGCTAGGATACAATGTGAGGGGATGAGAGTCTCTAAACGTCTTCGACGTTTCTGTACATTCTGAAACAACTCTCTTGATATTTGACTTCTTATCGAAAAAAACAGTAAATCTCCCCTATGTTGGATTCTCCTTACAACCGAATCCCTCCATCATATCCGATGACAGAGGTGAAGAAGTTTTATCGTGCGCATGGCACAGGAAGACTTGTCCTGAAGACTTCATCTTCAATGCCTCTCCGCTCAATACGAGCATCCGACAAAACCTTCCAAGGACTAAAGCACGGCTAGTCCTCCTCACTTACTTTCCCTTCTAGCACAACTATGTCTTGTGCCACCACCTCAACCTTTGTTTCATTGCTCCTCTTCTTCTCTCCTTCTCATCTAGTCCCTTCCCTTCTCATCTCTATCCTAGACCATGAATGCGATACCACTCCCGCCATCCTTCACATTCCATACACCCCACCTCCTCGACCTCCAGATACTACTTTACCCCTACCCATATTATTCTTTTTATACCCCCCATTTCCTAATGATTTATAGGCAAATATAAGGGTACTCAAATAACCCTACCCCCTATTTGTGGAAGTCTATCCAGCCCACCCTCATTGGGCACCTGACACGCTAACAGGTAGGTAAGTGATAGGAAGGTTCTATATGCCTAAGGCCCCCCGGTGTATCAGGTGCTTCTGTGTGATATCTTCCTATTGCCCATGGTCTTAGGATCATATGATTATAATTAAAATCACTTTTAAATAGAAACCCCCTACCCTACCCTACGTCGACATGATTCTGTCCACTACCCCTACGCACTCTTCACCACAGTACCCACCTTTGGCTCGTGGTTTGACTCGATATTTCACAGCTCGTTTGACCCTCTAATTGACCCCACCCCTGATACATTACCCCACCCCTATGACCTCATTCTTTACTACATAAAGGGGGCCGTTCTAGGGCGTACAGAAGGGGGAAGAGGAAGACTAGGGGTGATGAAGTGTTAAAGAGGGGGTACTGGTCTGAAATATATTGGGGTGGGTACTTTCAAGAGAAAAGGAGGGGTGAAGCACCGGGGAGATGCACAAGGCACCACCGTAGTGTTCATACAAATTGTAAACTACCCGTCCGATGGGTGGGTAGGGTGGTATAGGTTTGTCTGGAGATCATGGGGGTAATTGAGGGATTTATGGGGTACTGGGTTGAGAACGAAGGATGCTTTCATAGGGGTGGGGTGGGGTGACATGCGCCAGACAGGCCAAGACATCCGATAAGGAAGGGGGTGGGTCCACTCTTCTCTTGTACTGATGGGGTAGGGGTAACTTTACCAGGGGTATAAATGATAGGTAAAGCGTGGGTGGAGGAAGGAAAATGTGCCTCCGAAGGTTCTTTGCCAGGAGGGGTGGGGTAGGGAGGGGTATTTGTTTCCAGGCGATCTCGAGGAGGCCGGGGTCTAAAAGTATTGTAGGCAAAAGACCACTTAAAGCGTTAAAACAATATAAAAAGGGGCACTGTCATTTTACACCAGGACCGACTCGCCTACTGTCATCGTTTTGAGACCTTCTGGTTTCTCACACGGTTGAGATCGGGGGAGCAGCAGCTGAGCGAGATGAAGAGCCTTATAACACGGCAAGAGTTACAAGTGACTTTTTTGAAGTACGTCATTCATTTCTCCTGAGATACGGAGCATGGTACACTGTCAGTGTTGGCGCGTATCGAGTGCGACATGACCGTACGGTACGGTCACGGTACGTGACGTGACACCGGGGCGGCCCGGGCGCCGCGCCGCGCCGTCACTAGTACCGTACGACCGTGACCGACCGCCGGGGGCCGGGCCGGGCCAGTGACTCTCCGAGTCTCAGCGGCCCGCGGCCCGCGGCAGTAGCCCCGCGGCGCGCCCCGGGCCCCCCCCACCCCCCCCCCGGGGCCCGGCGGACGGACCGGACGCCGCGCTCAGGCTGCCACGGAGTGAGCGCTGAGCCGGGCCGCGCCGTAGCAGTGGCCCGGCCCCCGGGCGGGGCCCCGGTGCCGGGCTCGGGCCGCGATGCCGTCATGATGGTACTGAGTACTCGGCGGTAGTGTAGAAAATGATTCGGAATTGAATCACGACTGAACGTCCGATCAACCCGGCGGCCGCTGGTTTACTCAGTCGCCAGTGACACTGAGTGCCAAGCCTGCAAGTCCTACCGCACCGTACCCGGTCACTCCCAGCCTGGCCCCGACAGAGCGGCAGTGGCCCCGTTGATCAGTCGTCAAAGAGGCTGGAGCTCTTGCTGCCTCCAAACAAAGACCCTCCTCCGTCCTCCTTGTCGTCCCCGCCGAACAACCTGCCAGAGCCTCAGTCAAGGTACTACGGTACGGTAACAGGTAGAGGTGAGGGGAACGAGGCGAGGTTTCCCGAGGAGTGAGCGTGAGAAAGGAAGGAGGAAGGGACAGTGAGGAGGCTGGAGGCTTACCCGAGACTCTCAGCTGTTTTAGTTGGCTTCTTTCCAGGGGGAGGAGGAGGAGCGGCGCGTTGAGGAGGAGCTTCCATCGATCCGGACTTGGAAGGCGGAGGGCCCTGCGTTGCTATTCAGTCACTGGCATGCAGGAGGCAGCAGATGTTACCGGAGGAGGAGGAGGTTTGCCTGGAGGAGGAGGAGGTCGTTTCGACGCCTTCTCTGCAGGATCCTGCCCTCCAGCGGAGAATGGGAGGAGGACGATGGGGGAGGAACGGAGGGAGGGGGTGCTGAGGGGGGAGGAGCAGAAGGAAGGGGAACGCCGGGAGGAGGAGCGCTGGGAGGGGGAGGAGCTTTGACATGGGGAGGAGCAGCTGTAGGAGGAGGAACGCTAGGAGGAGGGACAGGAGGCGGGGCTGGTGGACGTTTGGGTTTCTCGTCCTCGGTGGGTATCAACACTGAAGTTTCTTCTTTGCCTATCGGAACAGAGCAGCAAAACATCAGTATGAGGCTGGATAGGAGGATGAGGAGTAAGTGGAGTTGGTGGTGGCGGTTAAGGAGGCAGAGGAGATGGTGGAGGTGGTGTAGTGAAGGAGGTCAAGAGAGGAAGGAGAGGAAGGAGAGGAAGGAGAGGACAGATGGGAAGGAGGAGGGGGACGAGGGGCTTGAAGTTCACCTTGCGGTTTTTGGGGACTCAGCGAAGTTTCAGCTTGCTTCAAAGGAATTTTCAGATCTGAAGTAACGGTGAGATCGTTGAATGACCCACCACTATCCCCTCCATTCTTCCTACTCTTCCTTACCTAGCCCTCTTTCAATCAACACTCCTCCTCCTCCTCCTCCTCCTCCTCCTCCTCCTCCTCCTCCTCCTCTCTCAAACTTTCACTCCTCCCAGCCTCCAATAAGACCCACCTGAGACATCTACGCTTGCAAACCCCTTGGTCTTCTCCTGCTCCTGCTCATCCACCACAGCCTTCATGAGAGGGTCTACTGCTCCTCCGCTCAGCACAGCCGGTCGGAGACTATCGCCGCTGATTTTGGCAGTTTCAGTGGGCGCAGCCTTCGACTCGCTGCCCTTGAAATCGGCTTCGAACAAGGACGAGGAGGACGAGGAGGGCTTCTTCTTGGGCTTTTCCTCCTCCCCTCCATCCCCGAACAGAAGCTTCAGAGAAGACTTGGGATTTGTCCTTGCGCTCGTCTCCTCCTCCTCCTCCGCCCCAAACAGAGACTTCTCCTTGGCAGTCAGCGTGGGGGTTACAACTTGCGGAGCTTCCGGTCTGGGAGGAGGGTTCTCGGGCTTCTTGGGAGGGACCTTCCCCTTGCTGGGAGGAGCAGGAGAACCTTTCTTCTCATACAGCACAGACGCTCCTCCGTAGGTAAAGATCTCCCCCGCCTGCTCAAACGTGCCCTTCTTGTCTTGGAAGGATTTCTCAGCTCGTTGGCCCCCGCTCGCAGGGTGTGCCTCCTCCTCTCGGGGACCTCGGTGCATGTCAAGTTTCTTGATCGCCTCCGACACTTCCTTCTCCTCATCGAAGTCATTTCTTTCCTCTCGCTCCTCCTCCTGGCTCGCCTGGCTCGCCTCCTGCTTGTGCTCCCTTTCCTTCACCATGGCAGCCTTGTAGGAGGATCCGATCTCCTTCATCTTATTCACCAGTGAAGCTCCGTTATCGTCCTCTTTCCTCGTCTTCATCTTCTGCAGCAGAGCCTCGGTCTCGTCCACGTCATCATCGAACATGGCGCTCTGCGCTCTCTGCCTCAGCATGATCGCTCGTGCTTGTGCTTCCTTGGTCTTCTGCTCCAACATCTTCGCCTCCTCCTGCGCTCTACGATCCTCTTCCTCCAGCTTCCTCCTTTCCTCCGCCGTCAACTCGCCCGTCTCTTCCTCGAAGAAGGTCTGAGCCTTGGAAGGAGGATCAACCTTGGTAGGGTGAGGCTTCTCCTTGAACAGCTGATCAGCCTGCTTCGCCTCCTTGACATCCTTCTTGAACAGAGGGGAACGAGTCCCTTCCTCCTCCTCTTCCTCCTCCCTGAACAAGCTTGATGCTGCCAGCTTCTTCACGCGGCTGCTCTCCTCCTTCTGCTGTCGAGCTGAGGCAAGGAGCTGCTTGGCTCTTTCAACCGTCTCCTCATCGTCCTTCGGCTGTGCCGGAGGTGAAGGTGAAGATGAAGATGAAGGGAGGAGACCTGTTTTCTTCAGGCCTGTCTTCAGCCCTTCTGTCTTCTCCACAACCTTCTCAGCTTCTTCACGTCTCGTCGCAGCTTCTGAGGCCTTGACAGGCGCTTCAACTCGCTCATCCGCCTTCACTGCCGCATCCTCCTTTACCGTACTCTCCTTCACCTCAGCTCGATCTTCTTCTCTTGGTCGTTCTGCTGTGCCATTCTTCGCCACCTCCTTCACATTTTGTTCCTGCTTGCCAACTTTTTCCTCAGAGGAAGAGCCGTTTTCCCACTGCCTCCTCCTCGCGAGTTTGCTGGCAAGGTCTTCAGCAGGAGGTACTACACCCGGAGCGCTGAGCACAGGAGCAGAAGAGACCTTCGGGGCCTCGCTCTTGATGACTTCCTCCTTCTTAGCAGGGCTCTGTTTGCTTGAACCTGCTACTCCTTGCTTCCATGGCGGGAGCTTGTTCGACTCTTCCTCCTCCTCCTCCTCCTCCTCCTCACCGTTCTTCGAGGGCTTCTGCATGCTGGAAGACGGAGCAGAGGGTTCATTGCCAGCACTGGAGGCTTCACTCTCCCACTGCCTCCTCCTCGCAAGCTTTGCCTGCAAATCTTCGGCAGGAGGAATAACTCCCGGCGCGCTTCCCACGTTGGCCTGTCCTCCTCGACCTTGCGGGGGGGCAGCAGCAGCAGCATGCGACTTCTTCTTCTTCTCCTCCTCTTGCTCCCACTGTCTCCTTGCCGCGAGTTTCTTCTGCAAATCGTCGTCCTTGGGTGAGGCAGCTCCCTTCACGACCTTGGATGGAGAAGCGGACTTTGCGGGAGGAGAAGCTTTCGGTGCCGAGGCCGTGCTGGGGGAGGTCGTCTCTGCTTCTTCGCGCAGTCCTGTCTTCTTGAGGACAGAACGAAAGTCAGCCATCGTATGCTCCACGATAGTTGAAGGGCCCAGTCGTAAAATCCGCAGCGATGAAGGTCAGGTTTGCCTTGAAGGAAGAGAAAGATGTTTACTCCTGAAAGGCATGTGTCAGTCGATCTTGTCATTACCATCACCATTCGTCTCCCATGCGTATGTCTTGACATCAGAACTCATCCTCTTTACCGCTCTGCCAGACACTTGCTCCGTTTCTCTCTCCTTGTCTCCTGTTGCTCTCTTCTCTAACAAAGCAAACTAGATCTCCTCCTCCTCCTCCTCCTCCTCCTCCTCCTCCTCCTCCTCCTCCTCCTGATAATCTTCCTCTTCCTTCTTCTCGTTTCCTCTCTCCTCCTCTCCTCTTCTACTTCTCTTGCTTTCTCCTTCTTCCCTCGCTGCCATGATGACGCGCTGGTCACACTGCGAGGACCCCCACCCTTTTCGTAAACATCCTCATCATTTTACCCTACCCCCTGCATTGTACTACCCCTGAAAAATTAACCCCTATTTACAATATCACATCACCCCTGTAAACAAAGAGCACTTCCCCACCCTTGCCTGGGTATTTCTACCCCTACCCCCTTTCAATAATACTACGGCTCACCTCAGGACGAGACGGTAGGAGGGGGGAGAGAGCAGAGCAGAGCAGAGCAGAGCAGAGCAGAGCAGAGCAGAGCAGAGCAGAGCAGAAAGTGAGAGCAAGGAAGAAGCAGAAGGAAGCTGGAAAAGAAAGTTACAAGGATTGTTGGTCAGGAGGGCAAGATAAAGGTCGAGTATTCAGTGTGAGGCGCAAGGGATCAGCTCTAAGAGCATCAAGACCAAACAATCTGTTCGAGAAGCAACAAAGACAACATGGCTAACTTGAGAAGGAACGATGAACGCAGAGGAGGTAACAGCCAGCATCGTGGGAGATACAACAATTACCAACAGAGGGCGACAAGGGAGGATAGAGCTGGGGAGATCGAAACAGACGGTTTTCTACGGGTGAGTGCTGGGATTGTTGGTACTTGCCAGGACGTGGAGAAAAGATATATTAGAGTGCAAAGTCAGCCGCATCCCTCCACTATCCGGCCAGAGCGTGTGCTGAAGCTGTCGCTCGAGGCGGTGAAGAAGAGGGAGGCGGATGGAGAGGAGTACGAGGTTTGCCACGAGTACTACATGTCCATCTGTCAAGATCTGAGGATACAACAGCTGGAAGGAGGCTTCACAGTTGAAGTGAGGGAGAACTTTGCTCGCTGCGCCATGCGCGCGCGTATTGGAGACAAGAAGCGTTTGGATACGAAGACGCTGGGAGACTGCTTGATTCATCTGCAGGAACTTTATGAGAAGAACGCCAACAGCGGGCACGAGGTTGAGTTTGGGATCTACAGACTTGTGCTGTGGCTGGGGCTGTCGCTGGAGCATGAAGACTCTCTTCTGGTCGTGCATGCCTGCATGGCGTCGCTTTCTCAGTTCGAGCAACACCCGGCAGTCAAGCACGCGCTCGAAATTGTTTCCGCAGTCCTCACAGGCGATGTCGTGTCCTACTTCAAGCTTGTCGCTGCGATTCCAGACGAAGTCAAGGACCAACGGCACGTCCATGAGACTCTTATCACTCCCTCCATGAGGAGCAGGTACTATTCCGCCATGCTCAAGGCGTACAAGTTCGGATTCCCGCTGGTCGAGTTGAGGGGCCTGTTGGGCTGTTCGAGCAAGGAGGAGCTGACAGGCTTCCTGCGATCGCAGCAGGCCGTGTTGGACGAGGAGCAGGGGGTGCTGGACATTGACAAGAGCAAGAGGTAACAGATCAGGAGAAGGGAGTTAAGGAGAGGGTAGCGAGAGGCGATTGGTCGAAACAAGGAAATTGAAATTTTATATTTTACAAGAGTCATGTTGCTTTTCAAGACAGCAATTCGTACCTTTCAAGACATCAATGCGTACCTTCGTGGGAGTAGAGCTGGGGGGAGGGAACAACGTTCGGCAGAGTGACATCTGCCTTGCGAACAGGAGAGTCTTGCAACGTGTCGACTACAGGAGGCATCGGTTTCAAGTCCGTTAGCCTCAGGGTGTTTCCTGTCCTTGTGGTCGAGGGCTCAACCTCAAGGGCTGGCAGGCGGTTGGAGGGGGGGGAGCCGAACCCATCACTCCTCCTTCTCGGTTCCTCTTCACGCTGCTCCAACGCCGCGCTTTGCCGAATCTCCACGATCGGTTCGGTCTTGACCACAGCATCCACCTCAGTCTCCTTGCTTGCATCCTCGCTGGATGTGTTCTTGCCAGAGTCAACCGCCATCTCTATGCTCGCCCCTTTCTCTTTGCCCTCCTTCTCCTTAGCCTCCTTCTCTGCCTGCTCCCTCAGCCTTGCAGCCTTGGCCTCTTCCGCTCTCTTCCGCTGCGCCTCCTTCCTCTCTTTCTCCTTGCGCTTCTGCTCTTCCATGTCTTTCTTGACCCGTTCGCTGAGAGACTTGTAGTCCTTCTCGATCGCATCCAGCAGCCACTTGAGCGCCTTGCCGATCCGCGGGTCCACCGGATCTCCTTCATTGGGCTTCGCTTGACAGTTTGCAACATGATGGCAACAGTCCTTGCGGTCCAACATCCCAAGTTTCTGAGACAGCTCGTGAGCTGAGATGCAGCCGTCGAGGTCTTGCTTGTTTGCAAAGATCAGCACAGGCTTGCCCGGGATTCCCTCGGACTCCAACGTCTTGTCGAGCGTTTCCTTTGCCTCTTCGAACCGCTCAGGAGCTGCGGCATCCACGACGTAGATGACGCCATGGACCTGAAGGTGCTGAATGAGCATCGCCCGTCCTCACGTCTCCTCTCTCCTCACCTCAGGGTAGTAGCTCTGCCACACTCGCCGAAAGTTCTTCGCTCCTCCTACATCGAACCACTGGATCGTGTACTTCCCGCTGATGAGCTTGCTAGGACGAAACCCAATGGTAGGAGTCACGTCAGCTTGCGGAAGCTCGTCCTTGAGCCCATAGAGCAGCGTCGTCTTGCCCGCATTGTCCAAGCCGAGGACGATAATTGTCACGCTCTTCTCCTGCTTCTTTTTCACCCAATTATAGAAGTTGCCAGCGAGGGTGAACATGATCAATTGGCTTGCTCAGATTATCCGAGCCAATGGTGTATTCCTTGTGTGTCCTGCCTGGTTATAAATGCCTGCGGATCAAAGTCAATTTTGTGAACCGCTTGTCTCGAAGTATAGTTGTTACTGTTAGATTTGAATCGTTCAGAATTTTGAATGAGGGGGGATGAGTCAACAAACGGAGCAAGCTTGACAAATGCATTATTGAAAGACTGAAGAAATTCAAACAACAGGGCATAACGAATATTCAACGAGCGGTTCAACGCGCATTTGTCATGCGACCAACCTCAACATTCGAGCATACAACAAGTGAGAAGCAACTGGTCATGATCTTAGAGTTGCTGACTATGCTGAACGCAGTGATTACTAACTATGTCAGAGGAAAGTGTAGCTATCTCGGCATTCTCGCTCTCTGCTTCCCCCTGCCTGCATTTGAAAAACCATCCTTGGTCCATTTTGCCATATACGCCAACATCTGTTCACTGCCGTTTCATTTGGCCTCATTTCATTTGGATCAATCTCCTTCTCTGAAAACTCACTCTCCATTCCTCCTCGTACTCTCCTCCTTCTTTCATCTCACTCCTCCTTCTCCTCCCCTCGCCTCCTCCCCCTCCCCTTCCTCGCCATGCACTGGCGTCGTTTCCGTTGTCCCGACAACCCCTACCCCGACGACGACCCATTGGTTACCATACCCCCTCGGGTCCATCTTAGATCACTACCCCTGCCAGACATGTACCCCACCCACTCATTGCGATCAGTCTCACAAATGACCCTCCCTTTTTCCTATTTCTGGAGGGATCATCCCACCCCCTTCTACATTGTACCCCCCATTGCATACCATATTGAAGAACGTATACCCACCCCTTGAGCCTGATTTGACCACCACTACCCCCGATTCCATGTACATCCCTTTTACAAGGCCATTTAAATGTCACCCCACCCCCTCGAAATTCAAATTTCCTCACTACCCCCTTGAATGAGTAAAATTAACCCCCTTCCCCAAGGTCACCTCAAAGGGGTGGGGTCCTCATACCGCCGACTAGAACTCAAGTTCAAGTTCCACTGAGTTCCCGGCGGCCGGAGTCCGGCCCGCCGGGCGGCGGAGGTTCTGCTTGTTTCAGATCCCGACAACGCAGACGTCATCTACTCCATGGGCGATATCATCACCATCACTTTCAACCGCGACACCAACATGGCCGGCTTTGCCTCCGGCTTTGCCTCCGGCTTTGCCTCCGGCTTTGCCTCCGGCTTTGCCTCCGGCTTTGCCTCCGGCTTTGCCTCCGGCTTTGCCTCCGCCGCTTTGCCTCCGGCTTTGCCTCCGCGCTTTGCCTCCGGCTTTGCCTCCGGCTTTGCCTCCGGCTTTGCCTCCGGCTTTGCCTCCGCCGCTTTGCCTCCGGCTTTGCCTCCGCCGCTTTGCCTCCGGCTTTGCCTCCGGCTTTGCCTCCGGCTTTGCCTCCGGCTTTGCCTCCGGCTTTGCCTCCGGCGTTCTCCTCCCCCAAGATCGTGTAGAGACTATCTTCAACTTCTCCCAGTCTCTCGGATCGTACCAAGGCATCTGGATCTCCCGCAATGTCTTCAGAATCACCGTTCTCAACACGACCTTCTCTTTACCCCCAAAGATATCTTTATTAAGTGCCTCAGTAGCTCGCTACTAGCTAGGCTACTCATTCGCTTTCAGGGCCACACTATTTAGTGACGGAGTCCGATCAACCCACTCATATTAGTATTAGGGCCGCCATGAGACTAGTACATTTAACGAGTGATCGGGTCATCACTGGTCATCCGATGACGGACATCATAAAGTTCCGACCGTACGCGTACTGTGACCGTGGCACTGAGGAGAGATCATTGGCTCTCGCTTTGGTATTTAGCTAAGCATGAGCTCCTCCTCTAAACCCCTGTAGAAAGTTTTTCAGTACATCCGTGATAGGTTTCGATGAAGAGAAAGAAGACTCACCATGGGGAAAAGACCTTTTGCTGCTCATCGAAAAAGTAACAAAAAGGGTTGCTGGGCTTGGCACACTCGTCGCTATAGCTGCACACCCAGACCTCGAAATGGCCTCGAATCATAAGTTTGCCCAGCCCGCCTGACTTGAAGGTTTGGTTCATTGACACTTGTCCGTGGATGATATCATTCCATGTGTAATTCATTTGACAGTTGATGTAAACTGGACGAATTGGTGTAAGTTCTTTGCCCTTCATCTCTTGCGATGCTTCATCTGGATTCATTTCAGGGTCTTTCCAAATGGTAACTTGACCATCCATTATATTTGCCCAATCGTAATGACTTCCTGAAAAGTGAAACCCCCAACTTTGACCAGCATTCAATGATAGAGTAATTTGACCGGAACTTTGAGTAATAGTCCGAACATTATTCGATACTGAACCTACAAAAATATGTGCATATCTTTCGGCATGATACCAAGAATGGAATTGAGAAGAACTGTAGTTGAACGTTAAGCTTTCAGTTCGTGGTGAAATCGTTGTAAATGTCCATTGTCCATCACGAGGAGTTGTTCTATATTGATATCTTAATCGTAGCCCAGCTATTCCATTCACAGTAACAGCTTCTCTGAAGGCTGTGTTTGCTCTGTTTGTGGAATTGCTCCATGCAGACACTGAAAATGCATAATCAAGACCTGTTGGTGTCATACTTGCGTCGAAGGAAGCAGCAGAGGCTTCTCGTATTGCAATTTTACTGTCGACTTTTGTCAAAAAGGCTGTAGTTGGAGTTTCAGTTGGATTGGAGATGGTAATTTCGTTGTCATCACAATGTTGTGCTTCGTTTAAGCACGATTCGAGGTTCACATCCCATCGAACAATTCCTGGCCAAGTCGGATCATAACACGACAGATTGTTGTCTCTCAGGTCTAAAGTGATGATTGAACTTGACAACTGTGTGAATACCTGGGAAGAGATGCAGGAAATCTCGTTGTTGTTCAGGTAAAGAAATTGTAAGCTTGAAAGCGCGTCGAAGACTGGTGCAGGTAGACTCTCCAGTTTGTTGTTCTGAAGATATAGATCCTGCAAGCTCGAGAGCCCGTCGAAGGTCCCATTCTTCAAACTCCGAATACCCAAGTTTTCCAAGTGCAGAGGTTTCCGACCACCAGCATCAATTCCGCAGTCACCCTGACAGGTACCCCCCCTCGTCAACAAACCCTCATGCGAGACATTAAACGTGCAACCTCCACAGCTCACACTGCTTTGCGCCTCAGCCTCCCCGACCCAGCCTCCCAGTACGATCCAAAGCGCGCACACAATCAGCATGACAGCTGGACGAGCTGAGCGTGGAGGGATCTTATAAACCACCAGAATACCACCTACCCCCAGTACCCGTAGTCAGTAGTACGGTAGTCAGTACTACGGTAATACCGTACGGTCAGCAGTACTTGGCCTCCTTCAACCGCTGGAAGAGCCGCTGAACGGCTACCGTGATTGTCCTCGTACTGATCATTATTGTCCTCGTACTGATTTTTAACTTAACTTTGAGTAAGGTAGGATCTTTAACTTAACTTTGAGGGCAGCCGCCGAGCCGCCGGGCCGAACGGCATCTGCGTCGGCACCGCGAAGTTGGTCAGGTTTCTAGCCAGTGCGGCCTAGTTTAGTTTAGTTTAGTTTAGTTTAGTTTAGTTTAGTTTAGTTAGAGAGTAGACTCAGTAGTAAATATAAAATCACTCAACTGTTCCTATCAAACTTGACAATCAGTTTGATTACAATCCTTTTTGACCAGCTACTGCAATGCAAGCGGAATGGCTTCAAAGGGCTGATGGCTCAGTGCCGTGCAGATCTGTTAGGCTCAACTGACACAGTTGAAGACATCATCACTGAGTCTGACAAGCGGGTGACACAGCACTGAAGACTGGGTGGCAGCCAAAGGCGTTCATGAGCTCTCAGTTCAGTTCCCCGAGCATGAAAGAGGACATAGCATCATTGATGGTTGAAGTGTGAAGCGACAACTGCAAGTTTCAAAGGAGGATTGGTCAACCTCGCTAACAGCTCTGCAATCGATGATGCCTTGTCTGACTCTCAAAGATCGTTTACCCAGCGATCACAGGACGACAGGAACTGGTTGGCTTCGTTTCCTCCAGCGATCAAACTGTCTTTAGTCTCGGTCACTAGGCACCGAAGCAGCTGTCTGGGAACAACTTGTCGTATTGAGTCCCACCTCCACTCGAACAGTCTATACTCACCCCTTGCTCTCTGTGTGGGTGTTTGAGATGTCTTTCAAGCACCGTTTATTTGCAGTCTTGTTGTATTCTATATTGTCGCTCGATTCTTTGCATCAAGTTTGTTCACAGCTGATAGTCGTTGACCCGCCAACCATCGCTAGTGTCACGGCAAGTCCTCCGACCAATGGCGTGTCTGGCGACTCTGTCTTCGCCAACGGGGACAGGATCACCGTTCAGTTTGACAAGGATACAGATCTTGGAGGTTTTACTTCCGCTACGATTCCGAAAGCTTCCGTCCTATCACTCTTCAGCTTCTCAGTGCCTTTGGGAGCTGATTACGAGGGAGTGTGGGAGACTGCTTCTAAGTTTGTTATCACAATCTTGGATTGGCCGGGATCAGGTGAAATTTCTTACCTCATTGACTTGAGGATTCGCTTACCTTCAGTCAGGACCCCCGGAGGTAGGAGAGCCGTCAGGCCTGGTTGTGACGTGCAGGACGGACGGAGGAAGGGCGATCCGCGTCGCGAGCCCAGCTCTGTCTGTAGCATGCACAAGCTCGTCCCCGAAGATGTTGGGCGACTTCGGCCCTGCTGTAGTCTCCTGCATCTCTCTCACGGCTCGAGGAAACCCTACAGGGCTGGGCGACAGCATTTACGGCAACGGAGTTGCGTTGATCGCCAAGTTCAACAGGGAGACGAACTTGGCTGGCAGCAGCGCGATTGGGAGCGTGATGAGGATGGATAGGATAGCTCCTTTCCTCTCGACGTCTTCCTCCATCGGAAGGAACTACACAGCAAAGTTCACTGATCGCTTCACTCTTGAGATCAACGTGGTAGACGCGACCGGAGGCTTTGCAGAGGTTGATGTCTTCACCGTGCGCTTCATCGCAGATCAAAGGTACGGGGTGAGAAACTTTCCTGCAGCCTGTGCGCCACTGGCAACATCCTCCCCTACCCTTTCTGGGAACTTTGGTCCCTCCAACGTATACATCCTGGTAAGCACATTTTGCCTTGCAGTTGTCATCACCATCACCTCTCTACACTCTAGCTTGAGTCTGCAATGAGGTCTTGCCCTTCACCTCCCTCCTCTCTTTGCTCTTTTCACGACCGTGACATTGCCGTAGTCGATGCTTGCTTCAGATCCCGACAACGCAGACGTCATCTACTCCATGGGCGATATCATCACCATCACTTTCAACCGCGACACCAACATGGCCGGCTTTGCCTCCGGCGTTCTCCTCCCCCAAGATCGTGTAGAGACTATCTTCAACTTCTCCCAGTCTCTCGGATCGTACCAAGGCATCTGGATCTCCCGCAATGTCTTCAGAATCACCGTTCTCAACACGACCTTCTCCTCGCCCCCCAAGATCGGTGTCATGACCGCAACCGTCAAACTCTCCGCAAACCTCCGCAACTTCCCTCCGACTGCTGCCCCCAGCACGGCGACTGCGATCCTGGGAGGCAACTTCGGCCTCATCGTTCCTCGCATCCTCGCACTGACTGCCTCCGACCCGAATGCTCGAGATTCAGTGTACGCAGCTGGGGACCACGTCACTTTGACCTTCGACCTGGCGACGAACCGAGCAGGAAGGGGAAGTGCGACGTTGAGTCGAGTGCAGGTCGACTCTCTCTTCATCTTTTCCCTCCCGCTAGGACGAGACTACCAGGGCACCTTTGCTGACGACAAAACTTTCGTCGTCACCGTCCTCGACGTCAACGGCAGCACGCAGCCCCTGCTAGGAAAGTTGACTGTGACGTGCAGAAACAACCAGTCGAACCCGAGCTCTCTCATCCGCCTCGCGGACAACTCGGAAGGAGCTTGTTTCCAAGAATCTCCCCTCCTGCAAGGCGACTTCGGCCCCTCCAATATCTCCTTCCTCGTTCAAGCACAGGCGTGGGCCAACAAGACGATTCTCGGGCTCGACTCCGTGTACATGCCAGGGGATCAGATCATCGTTTCCTTTAGCGAGGTGAGAACATTGTGAGGGAGGACACTGAGAGGAGGAGGGAAGTGTAGATGCCTTGCTGTTGCTCCGTCACTCTATGATCCTTCTCCTTCTGAATCCTCTCGTTCACACCAGGACACCAACACAGGAGGGTTGCCGCTGGATACTTGGATCTACACGTCAGACCTCAACAGGATGCTCTTCCTTTCAAGGAGCATCGGGCAGGACTACAAGGCCATGTGGACGACGAGGAGACGATTCATCATCACCATCGTCTCCGTCACAGGAGCGCAGTATCCTCTCCCTGACTTCCTCAAGATCGGCTTCACAAACTTCTCCGATATCCGCAACTATCCTCCTCAGTGTGCTCCTCTAACCGCAAGCACTTCCGTCATTCTTCGAGGTGACTTTGGACCCTCCACCATCACCGTCGTCAGCGTCGTGGCCAAAGACCCGACCGATGCTTCGTCTCTCTACACCAACGGTTCGAATCTCGTGCTATATGACTTCCTTCCGCGTCCTCGGCAGCAATTCTCTTGTTTTGTTGTGTGTTGAACCTTGAATCTTCTCATTTGGTTCCTATGCTCTCCTGCATTGTTCTCATTCACCATAGCACTCCTGCTCTTCTCCTCCAACCCTTGCACCTGAACCTGTTCTCCAGGGGATACCATCATCATCACTTTCAACCAAGACACCAACTACGCTGGTCTGGCTGGAGTTGCGATGACAAGGGCGCAGGTGGACAACCTTTTCAGCTTCTCTCTTCTCCTGGGGTTGGACTACCGGGCCTCCTGGAACGATGCTCGCTCCCTCACCATCTTCATCTCTGACGCCACAGGAAGCTCTCCTCCGACTATCGGTGACATGTACGTCTCCGTCAAGGCTCAGGGGAACCTCCGGAATGCCCAGGGCTCCTCTGCTCCCCTTGATCGCTCCTTCCCGGACGTCAGGTGGGGACAAGAGGAGAGTTGTTGCGCTCCCTCCTGCTGACGTGGAGAAGGCTGTCAGGAGACTTCGGGCCCTCGAACATCCTCATCATCTCGTTCAGAGTGGAGGATCCTTACAACTTAGATGAGGGTGAGAAGACCTGTCCTCTTGCTCCCTGCTCCCTGCTCCCTGCTCCCTGCTCCCTGCTCCCTGCTCCCTGCTCCTGCTTCCTCCCACTTCTACTCCACTTGTTTCTCAACCTCGTCTTCTCCTCCCTCCTCTCCTCACATCCGCCGCAGTCTACGGAGTTGGGGACACGTTCTACATCACCTTCTCGAGAAAGACAAATCAAGGAAATCTCCCAACTTCGCTGAACAAAACTCAGATCGACGCGTTCCTTTCCTTCTCAAACTCCATCGGCGCCAACTACTCAGGGGAGTGGCAGCAAGACAGCAGCGTCGTCAAGATCACCATCCTCAACATCTCCGGAGCTCAGCTTAAGATAGGAACTACTCGCGTCTCCGTCCTCCCCAGCGGGAACATCCGCAACTTCCCTCCTACCTGCAGAGCCAGCTCGGCTACTTCTCCTCCTCTCTCTGGAAACTTTGGGCAGACTATCCCCTACATCACTGTGGTGAGGGGGCAGGATCCGACGGGTATCGACGAGGTGTACGGTTTCCTGGATATGATTATATTACGTTTCTCGGAGCCAACCAACCAGGCCGGATACACGACCAACAGCAGGATAACTAACGAAGTTATCCTTTCAATGTTCGACTTTTCGCAGAACTTGGGCTCTGTCTTCGGTTCCTGGGACTCCAGTACTCAGCTCACACTGACCGTCGAGAGCATCGCCGGCGCCTCTCCTCCCTCCATCGGAGATCTGACGGTCCGCTGCAAGGGACCCTTCCAGCCTCCTTTCTCTCCTCCGTCCGGCCTCGTGCTCGACTCCACCTACGTGCCCATCACGAAGCTGACGGGGTCGAAACCTTGCTTCCGTTACTCTCCTCCTCTCACTGGCGACTTTGGGCCCTCCCTCATGGTCATTACCTCCCTGTTCGGGTCAAGCTCGGTCCCACCTGACACCTACTTCGGACCCAACGATCGCATCCAAGTCACCTTTAGCGAGAGCACAAACTTGGGAGGTGAGATGAAAGTATGCGGGGGAGAAGAGGGAGGGAGAAAACGAAGACATGGCGAGAAAAGAGCGGAGGAGGAAGCAAAGGTGTCTCAGACAGCAGAGTTGAGGAGGAAGTTGAAAGTGAAGGAGGAAGAGAAAGGAAGTAGAGTAGAGGAGGGAGTGTAGGAGGTTGAAGGAGGAGAAAGAAGAGCACGGAGGAAAACTGACGTGCTCGACAGGCTACAGCATAGGAAGCACGCTCTCAAAGCAGCAAGTGGATACCATTTTCATCTTTTCTTGCCCAATAGGAGCAGACTACCAGGGGTCATGGAGCGACAGGCAAACGTTCGTCATCAACATGATAAACACACAAGGGGCCTGCGATCCTATCATCGGCCAGTTCTCCCTCAAGGTCAACGCCTCCGGAAACATCCGCAACTTCCCGCCGCAGTCCGCCCCCAACACCGCCACCTCTCCTCCTCTCCAGGGAGACTTTGGACCCTCTCCTCTCACCATCCTCGCGGTAGTTGCTGAGCGATCTGCCGTCCTCGACGACACCTACAGCAACGGCGATACCCTCACCTTCCTCCTCAGTCACAACACAGACCAGGCAGGGCTGCCGCAGCTCGTGAGCCAGTACGAGCTGGGAAGGCTCTTCTCCTTCAACCTCTCCCTCGGTCTCTTCTACTACGGCCTCTGGGTTGACACCAAGACTCTCCGCATCGTAGTGCAGGATGCTACTGGCGCCGCTCCTCCCTCTCTCGGCTGCTCTCCTACCGCTCTTGCATGTGTAGGAGAGCAGAACACGTTCATCGGATCCTTCAAGGCATCAGGGAACCTGCGTAGCATGCCCAAGATCACTGCTCCTGTGGTTGCCAGCACCCCAAAACTCAATGGCTCCTTTGGCGTTTCCCTACTGACCATCAGCTCCGTCTCGGCGATTGCCGGAGATCAGAACGGGCAGTTCACCTCCTCGGACAAGATTGAGATCCTATTCGACCGCCCAACCAACAAGGGCTTCCTCCCGGACAACTGCACACAAGAGCTGATCGACAACCTCTTCTCCTTCAGCGTTCCCATCGGCAGGGCGTACTCCGGGCTCTGGCTCACCCGCTCCCTGCTCCGCCTCATCATCCTCGACCCCCTCGGCAGTGGCCCCCCACCATCGGAAACTTCCGGGTCACGGTGAAGAAGTCAGGGAACCTTATGGAGTTTCCTCCAGTTACCTCCCCCTCACTCGTTACCTCTCCTACTCTCATTGGTAACTTCGGACCTGCCGGCATCACCATCAACAGCCTGCGGGCATTCGATCCCACCAACGCCAACTCCGTCTACTCCAACTCGGACGCCATCGAGATCCTGTTCTCCGCTGACACCGACAGAGGTCAGCTGTTCTCGACCTGGAGCAAGCTTCGCATCGACCAGACCATGCAGTTCTCGCAGTCTCTCGGCGCCAACTACAGCGGGCAGTGGATGAACTCCAGGTAGGAGGCAGCGACCAGCCTGCTGCTCTTGCTCCCTCCCTCCCTCCTGCTGCTCTTCCTTCCTCCCTCCCTCCTGCTGCTCTTGCTCCCTCCCCTCCCTTCTGCTGCTCTTGCTCCCTCCCTCCCTCCTGCTGCTCTTCCTTCCTCCCTCCCTCCTGCTGCTCTTGCTTCCTCCCCTCCTCCTGCTGCTCTTGCTTCCTCCCCTCCCTCCTGCTGCTCTTGCTCCCTCCCTCCCTCCCTCCTGCTGCTCTTGCTTCCTCCCCTCCCTTCTGCTGCTCTTGCTCCCTCCCCTCCATTCTGCTTCTGCTCCTCTTGCTCCCGCCACTCCCATCTCCTCTCTACCTCTTTTTGATATGGCCTTTCCTGTCCTCATTGT